>NC_088419.1:46499393-46761893 GCF_034236695.1 Oncorhynchus nerka
ATTGAGTCCTTTCCCAGAATCAACTCAGTTTAAGGACTTTTCTCCACCACATTTCCCCTTGCCCTCTTACTCCCCTACACTGTACACCCCAAGGAATGTTTACCTCAAATACTTCTAGTAAGTTGAACTCGAAGTCAATGAAAAGTCGTTATTATTATTAAAATGTTTGTGATACTGACTCAAAACGAAATGAGAAGTGACATCAACTCTAGTTTTTAAGTTAGAATAACAAACTAACTTTTTACCCAGCATGCTCTACTGCAGGTTGATTAAATAAAATACATCTGTTTTTTGCATGTACATTGAGTGATTGATCAATTAATCTTATGCTACACATATATAAATAACATACATTTTTGTAAACCAATCCAACCATTTAGTTAGATTGTTTACACCCACTACTGAAATGGTTGGTCCAGTTTAAATGGCTTAGGTCATTTCCTTATAATGTTTCTTACCCTGGCAGTCATTATGAATGCAGGTTATGGTTGAATAAAAATGTTAACTGTTGGCTAGTCTAGCTCTGTCTGGATTCCAATAGTAATTAACCATCACTTTTACAAACCAGCATAATGTGACTTGCAGGTAGGGTTGCAATATTCTGGTATATTTCCCAGGTTATCCAGAAATCATAATTGGAAGATTCCTGGAAGTCCTTCAACAAGGATGTTTTATTATTATGGTAATTTTGAGAATGTTACTGGAATTTTGCAAACCTACATGCAGGTCTGACTTGGCATGTAAAACCATGAGTTTCAGGCCACTGTATTAGCGTAAAGCTTCAAAATAAGGCCTTATGAGATATGTAATGTTTTGTCATAAAGCTAAATAGTATATATTAGGATCCCACAGCTACTCTTCCTGGGGTCCAAACACAGTTAAAACAGTTGCTTCAACACAAAAAACAGCATATATCAGAAATCAAATATACATCATACAAGACATTATTACATTCTTACTCTAATATTACAAATTCACAATACCACAACATTGCAATGTGTGTGTATGTGTGTGTGCACAGTGTGTGTGTACAGTGTGTGTGTGTGTGTACAGTGTGTGTGTACAGTGTGTGTGTGTGTGTGTGTGTGTGTGTGTGTGTGTGTGTGTGTGTGTGTGTGTGTGTGTGTGTGTGTGTGTGTCTTCACAGTCCGCATTGTGCTGTGAGGTGTTCTTTTATCTGTTTTTTAAAACTGATTTTAGTGCTCACTTGAGTATCTTGATGTGGAGACAGTTCCATGTAGTCATGGCTCTATGTAGTACTGTGTGTTTCCCAGAGTCTGTTCTGGACTTGGGGGGCTGTGAGGAAACCACTATGGGTATGTATGGGTGTCTGAACTTTGTGTCAGCTGCTTGAACAGACAGTTCGATGCTTTCAACATGTCAATACTTCTTACAAAGAATAGTAGTGCTGTAGTCAATGTCTCCTGTACTTTGAGCCAAGCGATATTGACATGAATGTTATTGATATTAGCCCTCCGTGCACATTTAAGGGCCAGATGTGCTGCTCTGTTCTGGGCTAACTGTAATTTGTCTATGCTGTTCTTTGAGGAACTTGATCATATAACTGGGCACTAGTCCAGATGTGATAAAAACAAAAGCCTGTCGGACTTAATAAATTGATTGTGATGTCTAAAAAGCAGAGCAGCACTTTATCACGGACAGACCTCTCCGCGAATTAGCTACCGTTGCGTCAATATGTTTTGACCATGTCAGTTTACAATCTAGGGTTACACCAAGCAGTTTAGTCTACTCAACTTGTTCAATTGACACAATATTAATTACAAGCTTTAGATGAGGTTTAGGGTTTAGTGAATGATTTTGTCCCAAATACAATGGTTTACATTTTTTATATGTTTAGGACTAGCTTAATACTTGCTACCCATTCTAAAACTGGCTGCAGCTCTTTGTTAAGTGTTGCAGTGATTTCACTTTCTGTGGTAGCAGACATCTATAATGTTGATTCATCAGCATACATAGACACACAGGCTTTACTCAAAACTAGCTCTAGGTCATTAGTAACAATAGAAAAGTAAGGGGCCAAGATAGCTATCTTGACGTATGCCAAATTTGACCTGGTTTCGGTTAGAGAAGCTTCCATTAACTTCTTGATGCTACCCATTCCTTAATTAAGAGGGATAATTGTCATCAGCAACCGCTGAATAGCATAGCGCCTCAGTCAAATAATATTACTAAAATATTCATATTCATGAAATCAGAAGTGCAATATTGCAAAACACAATTTAGCCTTTTGTTAATCCACCTGTCGTTTCAGATTTTGAAATTATGCTTTACAGCGAAAGCAATCCAAGCGTTTGTGTAAGTTTATCGATCGCATGACAAAACATTAAGTACACTTAGCATCAGGTAGCTTGGTCACGAAAATCAGAAAATCAATCAAATAAATTGTTTACCTTTGATTAGCTTCGGATGTTTTCACTCACGAGAATCCCAGTTACACAACAAATGTTCCTTTTGTTCCATAAAGATTATTTTTATATCCAAAATACCTCCGTTTGTTTGGCGAATTATGTTCAGAAATCCACAGAAAGAGTGGTCACGACAACGCAGACAAATTCCAGATAATTGCATTTTTTTTTTTTTACAATTGCTAACATCCTTTTGTCCTATCTGTAGTCACATTTTCAAAACTCTAAACACAATTAGCACAACATCCATTAACACAATTAATTTTGTTTTCACAGAATATGCAGTCAATTAACACGTTTCTAAAATGCTTAAATTGTCTTTACATACAAGCTTACCCAATACCAAAATGATGGATCTTATTGGTCTTATTTACAAATGCTTGCACACAGCATGCCAGAAATGAAGACCTAATGTTCAAAACCTTAAATATAATATAAAGCCTCTACTTCTGCAACAACAGCAGCTCAAAAGCTAAATTAAAACAGCCGATAAGCATTTTTGAATGAACAGATCTTTGAAACATTGAGAAATGGCTGATTTACTGTAAGTTGATTAAAATAGACCAACCACAGCTGATTCCAATCTCAATCAGAGACATAGCCAGATGTTAAAGTTCTTTCAATTACATGGACATACACAGTAAAAAGGGGACTCTGGATTGATTTTGTTCAATGTGGACACAAAACAACACAGAGGAGCAGAGAGAGAACAAATTATGTCTGGACAAGGGAGAGGAAAAGTTGGACCAGGCAGAGGAGTAGTTGGACCAGGGAGAGGAGTAGCTGGACCAGGCAGAGGAGTAGCTGGACCAGGCAGAGGAGTAGTTGGACTAGGCAGAGGAGTAGTTGGACCAGGGAGAGGAGTAGCTGGGCCAGGCAGAGGAGTAGCTGGACCAGGGAGAGGAGAAGCTGGACCAGGGAAAGGAGAAGCTGGACCAGGCAGAGGAGTAGCTGGACCAGGCTGAGGAGTAGTTGGACCAGGACAAGGGAGAAGGCAAGGTAGGGGGAGAGGATGAAGAATGTGTGGTGGTGTTCAAAGGAGAGTAAGAGCTGTTGTCGCTGATGAAATAAGAGCCACCATCATAGACCATGTGATAAACCATGATCTATCACTGAGAGATTCTGGTGAAAGAGTCCAGCCTAATCTCAGACGATCAATCCGTGGCTTCCAATATCTGTAATTTTCAACAAACCAACAGGTAAGTAGTGCATTTCACAAAGGCTTCTTCTATCATTACCGTTGCTATGTACCACAGTAACTGTAGGCCACCAGTCCCAATGTAAATACATATGTTGTATTTTTGTTCCTCTAAAGGATGCAACGTCTTCCTCCCTCTGGGGGAAGAGGAAAGTTCCTCAGTGAAGACCATTGTAGGATTGGTCATTGCTGACAATGCAAAAAACTGAGAGATATTCAGACAATAATTGTAGAGGACAACCTGGTATTTCACAATGTGGATGGCATCAGCCTAACTACGTTTGCTCGGACTCTGGCCAAACACAGAGTTCGAATGAAACAGTTGTACACAGTTCCTTCTGAAAGGAACAGTGAGCGGGTCAAGGCACTCCAGCACCAGGTATGGTGTCTATCCATTATGTCTTGTTCTATAATGAGTTTTACTACTCTACATGTAAATACGGGTTACAGTACATACTGTACACTAGGACATACTCAAAAGCATTTACAAATACTGTTTGATTTTGTTCAGAGAGTCATGGAGTTGGAGGCTAATCAGAAACCCACATGAAATCATTTATGTAGACGAGGCAGGGTTTAACATGGCAAAAACACGTCGGCGGGGAAGAAAAGTAATCGGAAAAAGGGCCACCGTTGATGTGCTGGGTCAGAGAGGAGCAAATATCACAATGTGTGGTGCAATTTCGAGTGCAGGTTTGGTCCAGATTGGTTCCTACAACACTGAGCGCCTTCTTTTGTTTTTAGATGACCTCCACCAACAACTGGTGCCAGAAGCAGAAAGGGAACAGGTGGGAGGAAACATGAGGACATTTGTGATTGCATGGGACAATGTAGCATTCCACCATTCAATCACAAACTGGTTTGCAGCCCATCCAAGAATGGTTTCTCTTTTCTTCCCCCACTACTCACCTTTCCTCCCCCTCTACTCGCCTTTCCTCCACCTACTCGCCTTTCCTCAACCCCATTGAGGAATTTTTTTCTGCCTTGAGGTGGAAAGTGTATGATCATCGGCCACATGACCAAATCCCCTCCTGGATGCAATGGATGCCGGCTGCAGAGACATCTCAGCTGAAGACTGGCAGGGGTGGATAAGGCATGCTAAGCAGTTCTATCCAAGGTGCATAGCGAGAGATGACATAAGATGTGATGGACGAGAACCTGTGGCCAAATTCTGAAGATTGTATAGATTAGAAAAGGACTGTGCATTTTTGTGTTTTTTCCCTTCTGTGCCTTTTTTTTTACTGCAATTGTGTTTAATTTTTACACATTTGGAACCAAAGGCCATGTATGTTGAATATTTTGTTGATCACTGGTAGCAATTTTATGTTGCTGGCAGCAATTTTATGTTTCTAATACCTTTTACTGCAGCAATTCTGTCACTTACAATGTTTTTCTACTGTGCATGCTATAAAGAAAAGACGACTCATTTCACTTTTAGATAGTATGTGGCCAAAAAATGCACACATTCGACACAACCAATTTTTTTTAGAGTGGTTTAGAGTAAAAGGAAACTGAATTACAAAAAATAATGGATTTCATATTGTCTATTGTATGCAGGTAGAACTAAAACATGAAAATTAATGCAGTTTTTGAAATGTCATCAACTGTTAGTATTTTGAAAGTTGTTGTGCTATGATTGACTGTATGTTCCTCTTGGATAGAAAACATGTGCTAGTGCATGTGCTTTTGACAGGATGATAGAAAACATGTGCATGTGCAGAACACATAGAAAACATGTGCATGTGCTTTTGACCGAATGATTAGAAATTGAGTTGGGTTTGCCATGCTTTGATAGAGTTAGTGTATGTACAGTTCCTTGCAAAAGTATTCATCCCCCTTTGGCGTTTTTCCTATTTTGTTGCATTACAACCTGTAATTTAAACAGATTTTTATTTGGATTTCATGTAATGGACATACACAAAATAGTCCAAATTGGTGAAGGGAAATTAAATTTTAAAAATGTATTTTTTCAAAAAATTCAAAAAAATAAAGAATGGAAAAGAGGTATTCAACCCCTTTGCTATGAAGCCCCTAAATAAGATCTGGTGCAACCAATTACCTCCAGAAGTCACATAATTAGTTAAATAAAGTCCATCTGTGTGCAATCTAAGTGTCACATGATCTGTCACATGATCTCAGTATATATATATACACACCTGTTCTAAAAGGCCCCAGATTCTGCAACACCACTAAGCAAGGGGCACCACCAAGCAAGCAGCACCATGAAGATCAAGGAGCTCTCCAAACAGGTCAGGGACAAAGTTGTGGAGAAGTAGAGATCAGGGTTGGGTTATAAAGAAAAGATCTGAAACTTTGAACATCCCACAGAGCACCATTAAATCCATTATTAAAAAATGGAAAGAATATGGCACCACAACAAACCTGCTAAGAGAGGGCCACTCACCAAAACTCATGGACCAGGCAAGGAGGGCATTAATCAGAGAGGCAACAAAGAGACCAACGATAAATCTGAAGGAGCTGCAAAAGCTCCACAGTGGAGATTGGCGCATCTGTCCATAAGACCGCTTTAAGCCGTACAGAGCTAGGATTTACAGAAGAGTGGCCAGAAAAAAAGACATTGCTTAAAGAAAAAAATAAGCAAACACGTTTGGTGTTCACCAAAAGGCATGTGGGAGACTCGCCAAACATGGAAGAAGGTACTCTGGTCAGATGAGACTAAAATGTTGTTTTGGCCCATCAAGGAAAATGCTATGTCTGGCACAAACCCAACTCCTCTCAAACCCAACCCAGAGAACACCATCCCCACAGTGAAGCAAGGTGGTGGCAGTATCATGCTGTGGGGATGTTTTTCATCAGCAGGGACTGCGAAACTGGTCAGAAATGAAGGAATGGTGGATGGCGCTAAATACAGGAAAATTCGTGAGGGAAACCTGTTTCAGTCTTCCAGAGATTTGAGACTGGGACAGAGGTTCACCTTCCAATGACCCTAAGCATACTGCTAAAGCAACACTCAAGTGGTTTTAGGGGAAACATTTCCATGTCTCAGAATGGCCTAGTCAAAGCCCAGACCTTAATCCAATTGAGAATCTGTGGTATGACTTAAAGATTTCTGTATACCAGCGGAACCCATCCAATTTGAAGGAGCTGGAGCAGTTTAGCTTTGAAGAATGGGCAAAAATCCCAGTGGCTAGATGTGCCAAGCTTATAGAGACATTCCCCAAGAGACTTGCAGCTGTAATTTCTGTAAAAGGTGACTCTACAAAGTATTGAGTTTGGTGGGGGGTGAATAGTTAAGTTTTCTGTTTTTTTTTGTCATATTTTTTTGTCATGCCTACAGCAAATCTGCTAATCACATACCAATGTAAAATTCATTAAAGCAGTTAGCAATATCAGATGGTTTGGTAATAGATAAGCCACCTGATTTAATAAAGGATGGAGGGAGTTCACCCTTTTGCACAATATTTCATTTAATGTGCTCCAAAGCTTTTTTGCAATCATCCTTTAATAAATGTATCTTTGTTTCATATTACAGTTTCTTATTATTTTTGTTAAGTTTAGTCACATGATTTCTCAATTTAAAGTACGTTTGCCAATCGGCTGTGCAGCCAGACTTATTTGCCATTCCTCTTGCCTCGTCCCTCTCAACCATACAATTTTTCAATTTCTCATCAATCCACAGGGATTCAGTGGTTTTTATAGTCTGTTTTTTAATGGATGCGTGATTATTAGCAACTGAAGAATCAATTGCATAAATATGTGACATCTGGTTGCTCCTCATTACACAAAACAAATATTCTTTACATTCTTAACATAGGAATCACTACAGAACCTCTTGTATGATCTCCTATACACAATTGTAGGCCCAGTCTTTGGAAGTTTCGCTACTATATTATGATCACTACATCCGATGGGTGTGGATACTATAGTACTTTAGATTTCTGCAGCATTAGTAAAGATGTGATTAATACTTGTGGATGATTTATTTCCTGTGCTGTTTGTAAATAACCTGGTAGGTTGACTGATTACCTGAACCAGATCGCAGGCACTGGTTACAGTTTGAAGCTTTTTCTTGAGTGGACAGATTGATGAAGACCAGTCAACATTTAGGTCACCCAGAAAATTATACCTCTCTGTTGATATCACATACACCATCAAACACTTCACACATTATATCCAGACACTGACTGTTAGCATTTGGTGGTCTATAGTAACTTTACACAAGAATAAGCTTTAGGGCCTGCAGGTGAACCTGAATCCATATTACAGTTTTTCTGAATTGCTAAAACACCATTTCTGAAACCATGCTCCATTTCCTGAAAACATTAAACACAAAACCTCATCTTCAAGCACTATTTACATAACCTCTGACTCCTCTCGCAAAATGAAACATTCACCTAAAACAATTTTACCTGTGTTCAAAATCAAACACTGCTCTCAAATCATAAACAAAGTCATCAAAATGATATACACTCTCAAGCAGTCAGTAAACAATAGACTGAAAAATAGAAAACACATTGTTCAAAACATACAATTATCAGGGAGAAGTACATTTTTTATCTATTTTTCCGTCATTGTCGTTTGAACGAAAACATGTTCTATCATATTAGCTCAAAATTGATCAGAAATTACTACTCTGCTTTGTTCTTTGCAATTTTGTTTTTTTGTTCTTCTTCCTCCTTGTGCCCCTATTTTTACAGTACTGTACCCTGCATCTCACAAACTTGTCCTTTGTCTCTGTGATACTGTAATTCTTGTTCGTTGTTGATATGAACCTGCAACGAGTCAAAATCTATTGAGCAGTCAGTACTGTTAATAAATGGAAAGCACAATGTTCAGGGCCAAACAATTTGTCCATTGTACAGGATACAGCCTACATTGCACTGTACTACAGTATACCATACTAAAAGGGACAAAAATCAAGGAGTAAACATGTGATCAATATGCTTCTTCTTGTCTTTGGGCTGGGTCAGGCCAGAGCACTTCGTCGACATCACAAGCATTATTGTCCCTCCTGAGGCAACGGGGGAAGAAGCCTCTTGTGTGCCGTATCCAGCCCTGACATGATTCCTCACCTATATCACCACAGGCTAAATCCATGGCTTGCAGCAGATTTACTCTGGTGTAGGGTTGTCTATCATACACTTTCCATCTCCAAGAGGAGAAAAACTCCTCAATCGGATTCAGGAAAGGCAAGTATGGAGGGAGGTACAAGTTCATAAACTGCCCATTGATGTTAAACCATTCCCTTACCTGAGCAGCTCGGTGGAAACTGACATTGTTTTACCTTTATAGAACACCATGGTTGCTGATAGCAGCACAGATTGTGACATTGCCATCTCGTTGACCAGGGACTTCAACAATGGCCCGCTGTCCAATCATGTTTCGGCCTCTCATTCTCCTCTTTGTTAGATTGAAGCCTGCTTCATCGACAAAGATGAACTCATGGGGTCTGTCCAAGGATTCCAAGTCAAATATTGTCTGTAGAAATACAATATACTGTATGTAGGAGACAGTGCTATACTGTAGAGTACAATTAGGCTTCTGATTCACATACATTGTATGTACTGAAGAGTAATGTCATTCACATAGTATGTGTTAGTACTGTAGACAATCTGGATTACAGTAAATGTTTCTGAATGTACACTTACTTGCACATACTGAGCTCGCAGTTCTTTCCCCCTTGGTGAGTTGCGCTCAAAAGGTACTCTGTATACTTGTTTCATTCGTATCCTGTTACGATGGAGGACACGGTCAATTGTGGAAATGCTCACACTGTCGATTCCCTGGAAGTGTGTGTTGTCTTGTATCACTTGTTCCTGGATTTCTCTGAGTCGTATTGCATTATCTTGAAGGACCATGCCAACTATAACGGCCTCTTGCTCCCGAGTGAATATAGCTGTCTTTCCACCTGCATGTGGCAGCCTTGCAATTCTACAAAAAGTAGTTGTGCAGTTACAAAACATATTCATGCAGTACAATACATGCAGTGATTAAATCTTTGGAGGGAGTTGAAAGTCCGTGTTACCCAGCAACAGCCCCAAAACATCACTGCTCTAGAGGAGATCTGCATGGAGGAATGGGCCAAAATACCAGCAACAGTGTGTGAGAACCTTGTGAAGACTTACAGAAAACATTTGACCTCTGTCATTGCCAACAAAGGGTATATAACAAAGTATTGAGATAAACTTTTGTTATTGACCAAATACTTATTTTCCACCATAATTTGCAAATACATTAAGAATCCGACAATGTGATTTTATGGAGAAAAAAAGTCTCATTTTGTCTGTCATAGAAAATTACAGACCTCCCTCATCTTTTTAATTGGGAGAACTTGCACAATTGGTGGCTGACTAAATACTTTTTTTGCCCCACTGTATGAATATATATATATATATATACACTGCTCAAAAAAAAAAGGGAACACTAAAATTACACATCCTAGATCTGAATGAATGAAATATTATTATTAAATACTTTTTTCTTTACATAGTTGAATGTGCTGACAACAAAATCACCCAAAAATTATCAATGGAAATCAAATTTATCAACCCATGGAGGTCTGGATTTGGAGTCACACTCAAAATTAAAGTGGAAAACCACACTACAGGCGGATCCAACTTTGATGTAATGTCCTTAAAACAAGTCAAAATGAGGCTCAGTAGTGTGTGTTGCCTCCACGTGCCTGTATGACCTCCCTACAACGCCTGGGCATGCTCCTGATGAGGTGGCGGATGGTCTCCTGAGGGATCTCCTCCCAGACCTGGACTAAAGCATCTGCCAACTCCTGGACAGTCTGTGATGCAACAGACGTTGGTAGATGGAGCGAGACATGATGTCCCAGATGTGCTCAATTGGATTCAGGTCTGGGGAACTGGCGGGCCAGTCCATAGCATCAATGCCTTCCTCTTGCAGGAACTGCTGATACACTCCAGCCACATGAGGTCCAGCATTGTCTTGCATTAGGAGGAACCCAGGGCCAACCGCACCAGCATATGGTCTCACAAGAGGTCTGAGGATCTCATCTCGGTACCTAATGGCAGTCAGGCTACCTCTGGCGAGCACATTGAGGGCTGTGCGGCCCCCCAAAGAAATGCCACCCCACACCATGACTGACCCACCGCCAAACCTGTCATGCTGGAGGATGTTGCAGGCGGCAGAACGTTCTCCACGGCGTCTCCAGACTCCATCACGTCTGTCACATGTGCTCAGTGTGAACCTGCTTTCATCTGTGAAGAGCACAGGGCGCCAGTGGCGAATTTGCCAATCTTGGTGTTCTCTGGCAAATGCCAAACGTCCTGCACGGTGTTGGGCTATAAGCACAACCCCCACCTGTGGACATCGGGCACTCATACCACCCTCATGGAGTCTGTTTCTGACCGTTTGAGCAGACACATGCACATTTGTGGCCTGCTGGAGGTCATTTTGCAGGGCTCTGGCAGTGCTCCTCCTGCTCCTCCTTGCACAAAGGCGGAGGTAGCGGTCCTACTGCTGGGTTGTTGCCCTCCTACGGCCTCCTCCACGTCTCCTGATGTACTGGCCTGTCTCCTGGTAGCGCCTCCATGCTCTGGACACTACACTGACAGACACAGCAAACCTTCTTGCCACAGCTCGCATTGATGTGTCATCCTGGATGAGCTGCACTACCTGAGCCACTTGTGTGGGTTGTAGACTCCGTCTCATGCTACCACTAGAGTGAAAGCACCGCCAGCATTCAAAAGTGACCAAAACATCAGCCAGGAAGCATAGAAACTGAGAAGTGGTCTGTGGTCACCACCTGCAGAACCACTCCTTTATTGGGGGTGTCTTGCTAATTGCCTATAATTTCCACCTGTTGTCTATTCCATTTGCACAACAGCATGTGAAATTTATTGTCAATCCGTGTTGCTTCCTAAGTGGACAGTTTGATTTCACAGAAGTGTGATTGACTTGGAGTTACATTGTGTTGTTTAAGTGTTCCCTTTATTTTTTCCAGCAGTGTATATACACAGAACATTAACCATGTCTGTTCTGTAGTTTCGACCCAAGGATTTGTCTGACAAACAAAGAACTTTGTATGCTGCAGGCCCAGGCATGGATCAAAGCTGGTGAGACATTCAATGACATCATCAAGAGATATGTCAGACCCTACATGTTTTTGTGACCATATCATGTCTATTGTCCTGCTAATAGCCCATATGAAAAACAAGTGTTTGAAAACATGTTATCCAGTATCTAAGGGGCTTTTATATAATTATAATAAAGGGATAATAATAATCATTGGATAACAGATCGGTTCTCAGAACTCATTAAGAGGCAGCTTCTACTTTCAATATAATTATTAATTCAAAAGTTTAGACCCTTAGGTTTTAGGCCTGCAGTAGGTTATAATAATCCATGCCTTCTGTGAATGTTAAATAGTTAAAAAGTTATGGGTGGAGTTAGAACTTTGGCTGTCCGAAGTATTCAAATCAACCAATGTCAGCCTTTAAATTCTTTATTATCTAAATGTTTAAAGTGTGTATGGGCGATGGAGAGATTGCATTTGACTGTTTTTAATATTGCCCATCAACCAAAAACACACAAAAACACAACATTACTGAAGTCAATCATTTTATTTTACTATTTCAAAATGCATATATTTATTAGGCTAGTGTGCAGTGTCTTCCTTGCCTGTGCTCCTTCTTGGCAAGAGTCTATTGTCCTGCTAATAGCCCATCATGGGTGGATGCCTTCTTTTGTATTCCAATGTAATTGAATGAATGTATTAATTACAGTGGAACAATTGTTTGCAGAGTTCACAATCTCATTTTCTAGTCCTAACCCTTCCCAACTATTCTGCAATCTATATGTCACAGCTGTAAATGTTTTGGTCCTTAAATGAAACTGGGATATATTTTTATTTATCACAATTTTCATTAACCAATTTTGGTGTTTAATGCAGGGCCGACAGACAAGTTCCATACATTTTCCCCCTTCCACTTGATAAAGTTTTTTTGATCAATTAGTATATTTGAGTTTAATAACAATATTTGCTGAAATTATTTGTTCTGTATTTCCTGGTGGATTCAAATGAAATTGCAACCAACTTTCTATGGCTTTTGGAGATTATTTCGTTTTCAAATAACCGAAAGTGAGCGATTGTAAATCTGAATAAAGGGAAAAAGGACATTTTTGAACATGGGGTGAGACATTCTTACTAATTTGTAAATAAAGCCAGTTTGTTATTTAGAATTATTAATTTATGTTTTTAGAGGGAGAGAAACCAAAAGACCACCGTGCCTATTTTTCTAAAATCGCCAGTCCACATGTCAAGTGAAATTCCCCCAATGTATTTATCCAAGTTCTCTCTTAACTCCAGGAGCACTGACAGTTTTTTGTTGTTGCCTGATGCAGGACTCTAGTGCCAGAGAAGACTGAAAACACCTCCATTAATTTATGAATAGATAATCAATTTGTGCCACAGTTTAGACTACCGATAGATCATCATTCTAACTCCCCCTTGTGATAGTGTGGTGCAATGACAGAATGCCACCATCTACCACTAACAGTCACGGCGTAAGCTAATAACTTTTAAAGGAAGAACCACTGTGTATTCGAGCTGAAAGTGCAGGGTGAAATGCTAACAGTGGGCTTCCTACTAGGGTAGACTGCCGCAGTGATACAGTGTAATTCAGTTCTATAGATACATGATAACAGCTGACAATAGCTGTTGGATTCATAAAGGCATTCAGGGGAGTTAGATTAGCATAAATCAGGTTACTTACATTGACCCTACTAAAATTTCTACAGGGGTTGATATGCTTTCCACGTCCTCTGTTGCTAATTATGACAGGGAGGTCAGGGTGAACTTGGTCGGTCCACAGATTGTAGGTAGGCCAAAATCTCTCACCATCGAGCTGCCCACAATGACAGTGGTTGTAATGGAATCCGAAGGTGAAGAAAGAGTGGGAACGGGACTGCCTCGGGCAGGGGGGATGCTGGCTTCGAGGCAGGCTAGCCTTATTCTCCGCATCAGCATCAACGGATGGCGTCGGAGGAAGCCCCGGGAAGGTGGAGGGGGACCCAGACCCCTGCCTTCTTGAGTCATCGACCTGCTGAAAAGCAAGTCGGCAGCTGACTGTTGGTTCACTCCCAGGATCAGAGCTGATTCCCAAGGCAGAAAGATCTGCCTCCAGTGGGGAAAAGCTGGTAAATAACTGGATCGGATCTTCTAGGATAGATGGAGGCCAGCTTCTACGCTTTACCAGTGTCCAGTCTCCCATGAGCCGCAGAGTTGAGCTTACCATCTGTCCAGGGGATTAGAACAGATCCATGCCACCGACTCAACCAACATCTTCACCTCAGGAGGCATTCAGAACTGAGATGCGTTTTGCCTAAACTACAGCAATGTCAGTGCAATTAGAAAGCATTTCCTGCTGTTACCGCAGTTGAGCTATCAGCCGGAGAATCTATTCCCCAAGCTTCTTGACGGTGGTGCATTTAGGGCAGACAAAACTCTGTCAATTAATCAGTTCCGTATTTTTTTCCCTCCTCTTGCATGGACATAAACTTGCGGTCCCAGCGTCGCGGAATCCGTAGCTATACAAACTTCACTTTGATTGAAACTATTTAATAAAAATAACAAACTGATTGTAACAAGCAATCATTGTTCAGCTGCACGCTCTGACGATATCAGATGTTTGTGGGAGGTGAAAGAGGAAAGATGACATTCACCTAGGAAATCACTTGGTAAACGCCACAGAACATCCATGTCTCTGTATGGGTGGTAACTCTACAATTCTCTCGAAAAGGCAAGGCACACCGGGAAATTATATTGGCGCCGTGGCTTAGTGTGGATGTTACTCAACATATTTAAGCTGATTTAACTCAAATCTAGACCCCCACCTCCAGGTTCACAGTGACTCTATCTGTTTGTGTAATGACTACAAAATCACTTTAAACAAATCCAAATATATTTTATATTTATATTCAAATCGCCACCTTTTGCCTTGACGACAGCATTGCACACACTTTTCATTCTTTAAACCAGCTTCACCTAGAATTATTTTCCAACAGTCTTGAAGGATTCCCACATATGCTGAGCACTTGTTGGTTGCTTTTCCTTCACTTTAGGCCAGCATCCCGGAGTCGCCTCTTCACTGTTGACGTTGAGACTGGTGTTTTGGAGGTACTATTTAATGAAGCTGCCAGTTGAAGATTGTGAGGTGTCTTTTTCTCAAACTAGACACTCTAATGTACTTGTCCTCTTGCTCAGTTGTGCACCGGGGCCTCCCACTACTCTTTCTATTCTGGTTAGCACCAGTTTGCGCTGTTCTGTGAAGGGAGTAGTACACAGCGTTGTATGAGATCTTCAGTTTCTTGACAATTTCTCGCATGGAATAGCCTTCATTTCTCAGAACAAGAATAGACTGATGAGTTTCAGAAGAAAGTTCTTTGTTTCTGGACATTTTGAGCCTGTAATCGAACCCACAAATGCTGATGCTCCAGATACTCAACTAGTCTAAAAAAGGCCAGATGTATTGCTTTTCTAATCAGAGGAAAAGGTTTCAGTGGTGCTAACTTAAATGCAAAGGGTTTTCTAATGACCAATTAGCCTTTTAAAATTATAAACTTGGATTAGTTAACACAACGTGCCATTGGAACACAGGAGTGACGGTTGCTGATAATGGGCCTCTGTACACCTATGCAGATATTCCCCATAAAAAAATCAGCCATTTTCAGCGACAATAGTCATTTACAAAACTGACAATGTCTACACCGCATTTCTAATCAATTTTATTTTATTTTAATGGACAAAAATATGCTTTTCTTTCAAAAACAAGGACATTTCTAAGTGACCCCAAACTTTTGAACGGTAGTGTATACGTAAACTCAGGAAAAAAAGAAATGTCCTCTCTCTGTCGACTGCGTTTATTTTCAGCAAACCTAACGTGTAAATATTTGAATAAATGCAACAAGATTCAACAACTGAGACATAAACTGTACAAGTTCCACAGACATGTGACTAACAGAAATTGAATAATGTGTCCCTGAACAAAGGGGGAGGTCAAGATCAAAAGTAAACAGTCAGTATCAGATGTGGCAACCAGCTGCATTAAGTACTGCAGTGCATCTCCTCCTCATGGACTGCACCATATTTGCCAGTTCTTGCTGTGAGATGTTACCCCACTCTTCCACCAAGACACCTGCAAGTTCCCAGACATTTCTGGGGGGAATGGCCCTAGCCCTCACCCTTCAATCCAACCGGTCCCAGATGTACTCAATAGGATTGAGATCCGGGCTCTTCGCTGGCCATGGCAGAACACTGACATTCATGTCTTGCAGGATATCACGCACAGAACGGGCAATATGGCTGGTGGCATTGTCATGCTGGAGGGTCATATCAGGATGAGCCTGCAGGAAAGGTACCACATGAGGGAGGAGGATGTCTTCCCTGTAACGCACAGCGTTATTGCCCTGGCCACATATGCAGTCCACATGCTTCCTTGCAGCATGCCTAAGGCACGTTCACGCAGATCAGCAGGGACCCTTGGCATCTTTCTTTTGGTGTTTTTAAGAGTCAGTAGAAAGGCCTCTTTAGTGTCCTAAGTTTTCATAACTGTGACCTCAATTGCCTACCGTCTGAAAGCTGTTAGTGTCTTAATGACCATTCCACAGGTGCATGTTCATTAACTGTTTATGGTTAATTGAACACGCATGGGAAACAGTGTATAAATCCTTAACAATGAAGATATGTGAAGTTATTTGGATTTTTACTAATTATCTTTGAAAGACAGAGTCCTGAAAAAGGGACATTTCTTTTTTTGCTGAGTTTATATACA
The DNA here is from genome assembly GCF_034236695.1 of Oncorhynchus nerka. Lineage (NCBI taxonomy): Eukaryota > Metazoa > Chordata > Actinopteri > Salmoniformes > Salmonidae > Oncorhynchus > Oncorhynchus nerka. The sequence continues at coordinate 46,515,779 of NC_088419.1, forward strand.
TATACACATCTATTTAGATATATATTATATATTTTAATTTATTATTCCCCACAAACCCTACCACCCCTCCCACAATTGGAATAGACAAATGAACAGTGGGAGGGGGCTTCAAAGGCCTCTGATTTGGGTAGGGTAAGCTGTGAAACTCTCCTTCCATTGTTGGGCTACAGTCAGATATGTTCTGTCCTAGCAAGCTTGGTAGCCTTAACTTAGCATTCAGTCCTTATAAAGTAAAATGTATCATTGTAATGCATTTTTCTTCTTGTTGTCAAAGTAGCTTCAGACTAAACATTACTCACTCAGTTCCAGGTTGGATGGTATTTTCTGGTTTGTGTTGTTTTTTTGCCAGAGCATTCGCTGTATAGCTTGGAATTAATAATATTTGGTAGTTGGAATCCTTCCAGGTAATCTTGTCCAAAATCAGGTTGTAGGTTTGGAGTTTGATCTGGGAGTATGCACACACACACACACACACACACACACACACACACACACACACACACACACACACGCACACACACACACACACACACACACACACACACACACACACACACACACACACACACACACACACACACACACACACAAACTTTATTATCATACTTCTTATCACACTTATTTTGACAACAACTCCATTACAGTAACTCAGTGCCCTGTAGACACCATTAAACGTTGGGGAAAATTACAAAGTTGGGGAAAATTGACACATTACAGTGTACCGGCCTATGGCCGTTTGAATTACAGTGGTTAGCCAGATTATGCTCATTTGTTACAACTCAGGATTTTAGCACAGACAAACTACACATCCATTTTTCAATGGGGCAAATCCTTTCCTCTTCTTTTGAATTAGATTGTCAAAGGGAGATTCTAACAAGAATTCAGTTAGCTGACGCTAAACATCAGTTGAGACACCTTAACTTGGACTTCTTTTGTTGTCACTCCAATCTGTCCCATAAACATCACAAATGGTCCTTTGTAATACAACTTTAGGTATTTTTTAACGTAATTAATCGATAAAATTGAAGACAGGATGATCTGTGTTCAATACAGGAAGAAAACAAACTGAAGCATGCTTTCTGGTCACGCGCCTCTATTTAACAGTACACTTCAAGTGACCCTCGTTCAAGATGGCCGTACTTCTTCATTACACAAAGGAATGACCTCAACCAATTTCTAAAGACTGTTGACATCCAGTGGAAGCGATAGGAACTGCAGAAGGTCCCTTAGAAATCTGGATTCCCAATGAAAACCCATTGAAAAGAGTGACCTAAAAAAAAATCTGAATGCTTTGTCCTCGGGGTTTCGCCTGCTAAATAAGTTATGTTATGCTCACAGACATGATTCCGACAGTTTTAGAACCTTCAGAGTGTTTTCTATCCAAATATACTAATACTAAGCATATCTTATCTTCTGGGGATGAGTTTGGGCATGCATTTCATCCAGACGTGAAAATACTGCCCCCTGTCACCAAGTCAACCTCAACATCCAGTGAGATTGCAGAGCGCCAAATTCAAATACAGAAATACTCATTATAATAATTCAGAAAAGATACAACTATTTTACATAGGTTTAAAGATTAACTTCTTGTGAATCCAACCAAGGTGTTAGATTTCAAAAATGCTTTATGGCGAAAGCATACCTTACAATTATTTGAGAACATAGCCCAGCAGACAAATCATTACAAACAGTAACCAGCCAAGTAGAAGAGTTACACAAGTCAGAAATAGAGATAAAATGTATCATTTACCTTTGATGATCTTCATATGGTTGCACTCAGAAGACATTAATTTATTCAATAAATATTCCTTTTGTTCGATAAAGTCTCTTTATATCCAAAAACCTCCGTTTTGTTTGCGCGTTTTCTTCAGTAATCCACAGGCTCAAATGCAGTCACACACAGGCAGACAAAAAATCCAAATAGTATCCGTAAAGTTCGTAGAAACATTTCAAATGATGTTCATAATCAATCCTCAGGTAGTTTTAGCCTAAATAATCAATAATATTTCAACCGGACAGTAACGTTGTCAATATAAAAGGTAAACAAGAAAGGCACTCTCTCGATCGCGCACATGAAAAAGCTCTGTGACACGGCAGGGTCCACTCATTCAGACTGCTCTTACTCCCTCATTTTTTCATAATACAAGCCTGAAACAATTTCTAAAGACTGTTGACATCTAGTGGAAGGCATAGGAACTGCAAATTGAGTCCTAAGTCAATGGATACTGTAATGGCATTGAATAGAAAACTACAAAACAAAACTACTTCCTGAATGGATTTTTCTCAAGTTTTCGCCTGCTAAATCAGTTTTGTTATACTCACAGACACTATTTTACAATTTTGGAAACTGTGTTTTTTATTCAAATCTACCAATTATATGCATATGCTATCTTCTGGGCCTGAGTAGAAGGCCGTTTAATTTGGGCACGCTTTTCATCCAAAATTCCAAATGCTTCCCCCTACCCTAGAGAAGTTAAAGGAGAAGTGTTTCTAAAGTTGCATGTATAATATATTGTAGTTGTATTTTCATCAACATTTATTATGAGCATTTCTGTGAATTCATGTGGCTCTCTGCAATATCACTGCATGTTTTGGAACCACTGAACATTACACGCCAATGTAAAATAAGATTTTTGGATATAAATATGAACTTTACCGAACAAAACATACATGTATTGTGTAACATGAAGTCATATGAGTGTCATCTGATGAAGATCATCAAAGGTTAGGGATTCATTTGATCTCTATTTGTGCTTTTTGTGACTCCTATCTTTGGCTGGAAAAATGGCTGGGTTTTTCTGTGAGTTGGTCGAGACCTAACATAATCATTTGTGGAGCTTTCGCATAAAGCATTTTTTAAATCAGACACTATGGCTGGATTAACATGAATTTTTCTTTAAAAACTTGTATGTTTGAGAAATTTGATTTATGAGATTTCTGTTGATTTGTATTTGGCGCCCTGCAATTTCATTGGCTGCTGGCAAGGGGTTCTGCTAGCGTTGCGTCAGATATGAAAAAAAGAGACCAAAACAACCCAAACAGATATCCGTCATGTTGTGTAGTCAACATAAGTCAGAAATAGCATTAGAAATATTCACTTACCTTTGATGATCTTCATCACAATGCACTTCCAGGAATCCTAGTTCCACAATAAATGTTTGATTTGTTCGATAAAGTCCATCATTTATGTCCTTAAAACCTCCATTTTGTTTGTGTGTTTAGCCCAGTAATCCAAATTCATGACGCACGATCACTAAGTCAAAAGGTTCCGTTACAGTCTGTAGAAACATGTCAAACGATGTATAGATTCAGTCTTTAGGATGTGTTTAACAATAATCGTCAATATTGTTCCAACCGGAGAATTCCTTTGTCTGTAGAATTGCAATGGAACTCAAGCTAACTATCACGTGAACACGGGTGGTCAGCTCATGCCTCTCTGGCAGACCTCTGACTCATTCCCCTCCTCATTCGCCCCCACTTCACAGTAGAAGCATCAAACAACGTTCTAAAGACTGTTGACATCTAATGGAAGCCTTAGGAAGTGCAATTTGACCCCATAGACACAGTGTATTCAATGGGCAAAGAGTTGAAAAACAACAAACCTCAGATTTCCCACTTCCTGCTTGGATTTTTTCTCAGGTTTTTGCCTGCCATATGACTTCTGTTATACTCACAGGCATCATTCAAGCAGTTTTTGAAACTTCAGAGTGGTTTCGATCCAAATCTACTAATACTATGCATATATTAGCAACTGGGCATGGGTAGCTGACAGTTCACTCTGTGCACCTTATTCATCCAAGCTACTCAATACTGCCCCAGCCATAACAAGTTAAATAACAAACAGAAATTCAGCTACTGCAATCGAGGCTTAGAGTACGAATCAAAAGTTTGGAGACACCTACTACATTGTAGAGTAATAGTGAAGATATCATGAACTAACACCATGGAATCATGTAGTAACCAAAAAAGTGTGAAACAAATATTTCAGATTCTTCAAAATAGCCGCCTTGATGACAGCTTTGCACACTCTTGGCATTCTCTCATCCAGCTTCATGAGGTAGTCACCTGGAATGCATTTCAATTAACAGGTGTGCATTATTAAAAGTTCATTTGTGGAATTTCTTTCCTTCTTAATGCGTTTGAGCCAATCAGTTGTGTTGTGACAAGGTCGGATTGGTATACAGAAGATAGCCCTATTTGGTAAAAAAACAAGTTCCTATTATGGCAAGAACAGCTCAAATAAGCAAAGAGAAACAACAGTCCATCATTACTTTAAGGCATGAAGATAGTCAAGCTGGAAAATTTCAAGAACTTTGCAGTCACAAAAACCATTAAGCGCTGTGATGAAACTGGCTCTCATGAGGGCCTCCACAGCAAAGGAAGACCAAGAGTTTCCTCTGCTGCAGAGGATAAGTTCATTAGAGTTTCCAGCCTCAGAAATTGCAGGCCAAATAAATGCTTTACAGAGTTCAAGTAACAGACACATCTCAACTGTTCAGAGGAGACTAGATGAATCAGGCCTTCGAATGATCGAATTTCTGCAAATAAACCACTACTAAATGAAACAAATAATAAGAAGAGACTTGCTTGGGCCAAGAAACACGAGCAATTAGACCGGTGTAAATCTGTCCTTTGGTCTGAGGAGTCCAAATTTGATATTTTTGGTTCCAACCGTCATGTCTTTGTGAGACGCAGAGTAGGTGAAATCCCTAGAATGAAGCCGAAGGCTGCCGTTTTACGATCCCATAACTAATTGTGCTATTGTGTATGTTTTTACTCATTATTTATAATTTATTTAGTACGTAATGTTTCTGCCACCGTGTCTTATGACCCGAAAACAGCTTCTAGTTATCAGGACAGCGATTACTCACCCCATACTGGAGAAATATTTTTGCTTCAACGAGTAGGAAAGAAAGGATTTACTTCAGACGCCTGACAAGGCCCATCATTCACAGGACAAAGAGACGGAGGTATCGAGGACGAAGGTCCTGGGTGCAATGAAAGGATCCATCGCAGAGAGGGTAATCTGCCTTTACCATCCTATTAGGTCCTATTAGCCAACGTACAATCAATCGATAGTAAACGAACTACAAACTACAAACTACGAGCATGTATATCCTACCAACGGGACATTAAAAACTGTAATATCTTATGTTTCACTGAGTTGTGGCTGAACGACGACATGAATAACATACAGCTGGTGGGTTTTACGTTTTTTCAGCAGGATAGAACAGCAGCCTCTGGTAAGACAAGGGGTGGCAGTCTATGTATATTTGTCAACAACAGCTAGTGCATGAAATCTAAGGAAGTCTCAAAGTTTTCCTCGCCTGAGGTAGAGTATCTCATGTTAAGCCGTAGACCACACTATTTACCAAGAGAGTTTTCATCTGTATTTTCATAGCTATCTATATACCACCACAAACCGATGCTGGCACTAAGATTGCACTCAATGAGCTGTACGGAAATAAGAAAATAGGAAAACGCTCATCCAGTGGCGGCGTTCCTAGTGGCCATCATCAAGTTTACCGATGACACAACAGTGGTAGGCCTGATCACCGACAATGATGAGACATGACCTATAGGAAAGGAGGTCAGAGACCTGGCCATGTGGTGCCAGGACAACAACCACTCCCTCAATGTGATCAAGACAAAGGAAATGATTATGGACTACAGGAAAAGGAGGACAGAGCACACCCCCATTTTCATCGACGGGGCTGCAGTGGAGCAGGTTGAGAGCTTCAAGTTCCTTGGTGTCCACATCACCAACAAACAATGATGTTCCGAACACACTAAGACAGTCATGAAGAGGGCACAACAAAGCCTATTCCCCCTCAGGAGACTGAAAAGATTTGGAAATGGTCCTCAGATCCTCAAAAGGTTCTACAGCTGCACCATCAAGAGCATCCTATCTGTTTGCATCACCGCCTGGTATGGCAACTGCTCGGCCTCCGACCGCAAGGCACTACAGAGGCTAGCGCGTACGGCCCAGTACATCACTGGGGCCAAGCGTCCTGCCATCCAGGACCTCTATACCAGGCGGTATCAGAGGAAAGCCCTAAAAATAGTGTAATACTCCAGCCACCCTAGTCATGGACTGTTCTCTCTGCTACTGCATGGCAAGCAGTACAGGGGGCGCCAAGCCTAGGTCCAAAAGGCTTCTTAAAAGCTTCTATCCCCAAGCCATAAGACTTCTGAACAGCTAATCAATGGGCTACCAAACCCCTCTTTTACCCTGCTGCTACTCTCTGTTTATTATCAATGCATAGTCACTTTTACTCTACCTACTTGTACGCATTTCCTCAATTACCTTGACTAACCGGTGCTCCCCACACATTGACTCTGTACCGGTACGCCCTGTCGATAGCCTCTATTGTTATTTTACTGCTGCTGTTGAATTATTATTATTTTCAAATGTTTTATTGTTTCTTTTTTACTTCACATTATTTTTGCTTCATGATACCATATGTGTTATTTCATAGTTTTTATGACTTTACTATTATTCTACAATTTAGAACAGAGTACAAATAAAGAAAACCCTTGAATGAGTGGGTGTGTCCAAACTTTTGACTGGTACTGTAATGTGAAACACGATACTTAAGTTAGTTTTCATGATAGCCAACTATGTCACTCTCCACTGTAATACACTGAGTGTACAAAACATTAGGAATGACATAGACCAGCATTTCCCAAACTTGGTCCTCGGGACCCAAAGGGGTGCACGGGTGCCCTAACACCACACAACGGATTCAAATTATCAAAGCTTGATGATTAGTTGATTATTTGAATCAGCTGTTTAGCGCTAGGACAAAAACTAACACATGCACCCCTTGGGCTCCCAAAGACCGAGTTTGGGAATCCCTGACAATCCCTGACCAGACTGAAAGCTATGATCCCATTGTGATGTCACCTGTTAAATCCACTTCAATCAGTGTAGATGAAGGGGAGAAGACAGGATAAAGAAGGATTTCTTAAGCCTTGAGACAATTGAGACATGGATTGTGTGTGTGCTTTTCAGAGGGAGAATGGGCAAGACAAATTATTTAAGTGCCTTTGAACGGGGTATGGTAGTAGGTGCCAGACGCACTGGTTTGAGTGTGTCAAGTACTGCAACGCTGTTGGGTTTTTCACACTCAATAGTTTCCCATATGTATCAAGAATTGTCCATCACCCAAAGGACATCCAGCCAACTTGACACAACTGTGGGAAGAATTGGAGTCAATATTGGCCAGCATCCCTCTGGAATGATTTTGACACCTTGTAGAGTCCATGTCCCAACTAATTAAGGTTGTTCTGAGGGCAAAAGGGGTGCAACTTAATATTAGGAAGGTGTTCCTATTGTTTTGTACACTCAGTGTAGACTTGAATCATGAGCATGTTGACAAGTTCATCATTATAGATATACCACTGTAAGTCATCAGTCACCTGCTTAAGAAGTCAGACTCTTTATGACTGCAGTAGTCTTCTTATGCTTTAGGAAGAAAACAGCCTGCAAAAACATCCTTAGTAAACATGCGTTCTAAGTAAGTATGACCAAGGCATACAATTATTGTGGAGGAAAAGATCTGTTAAGAGCCACTGGTATTTACACTTGTCTTGATGGAAACCCATAGACTCTCTCTACATAAGCAAGCCGTCCTTCCAGTCAGCAACCTCATAACAATGGACAGACGTGCCTCCACAAGCTCAGAGGCTCCAAAGTCTGCTCTGGTATTTTGGTTGGTGGTGCACATGGAAATATAATTACTTGAACAGACATCCTCCTCAAGTCAATACATCACAGGCAGTCTCCACTACCTCAAGGAAGTAAATTGCAACCCACTTTACATCCCGTTTACTTCCTACCAAAAACTGCCAAATTTACAGAATTACTGGCGAGATCTTGGGTGAAAATTGATTTGTGACCTTTTTCCAACATGAAAAGCACGGCTCACACCAATGAGTCAATCATGATATCCCCAAGAATAAGTATGGTGAACTACAAATTCGCACATTTGACTCTTTTTCCAGGGCAGAAATACATTTTTTGTTGTTGTTGCAATTTGCATTACATCGATCACATTACAGGTCTGGGGAGGCACACTACTCTGCTCCCGAGTGCAGTGTGGGTCGGTGGCACAGCTCTTCCAACCTCCAAGCCAGTGATGCAGGTACCATCACAGAGCTGGGCCCCTAGGCTGCTCCCATTTCCACCTGGCCCATCTCCTGCTCGCCGCTACTGGGGGCATTAAAATAGCCAAGGTGAGGCTTGAGGACACAGCGGTGGCATTGTCCCTGCCGGTAATATTAGCACTGGTGTGGATGGACGGGCGGATGGGCTCACAGGTAACCTCAGCCGTGGTTTGGAAATAAGTGTGGTCAGGTATGTGAGTGGAGGGAAAGAAAGTGTGAGTGAGAGGGTTTGTGCTCATGCACGTGTGTGTGTGTGTGTGTGTGTGTGTGTGTGTGTGTGTGTGTGTGTGTGTGTGTGTGTGTGTGTGTGTGTGTGTGTGTGTGTGTGTGTGTGTGTGTGTGTGTGTGTCAGATCCAGCTTATGTAAAGTGTTTTGACACCCTAGGATGGATGGATGGATCGTTTTTTTCCCTTTGTTTTGGTGTGCAATCAGTGGAATGCCCTATTCAGTTTTCCTCACACCATCATGACTACTGCCACTTGTTTCTCCGCAGGTAGGATTGGAGACAGTCGTCAAGGTGTTTCTTAGCTGCTTTTGACGCCTCCTCAGAAACAATGTTTACCCCGAAGGTATGCCAATGGTTAAAAGTCCTCTGGGAAAGGTGTATTGGCTCAACTGTAGCGTGACATTTTCCGTTTGTTTTTGTGTTTCTTTTCTATAGCAGAACAGGAAAAAGACAGGGAACCAGCCTATTGGAATGCTCAGGCCAAGGAGATGCTCCAAGCCGTGCTAAGACTCCGCCCCCGAACACACCGCACTAAGAACATCATCCTATTTCTGGGGGATCGTAAAAGAGCAGGAACCATAGACATATGTTAAACAGATGGTACTTGTGGAAAGCATGGCATTATCTGGCATTGCAGAGCACAGGGACTTTACTATATAGCACAGGGGTTTCTTTTATCAATTACAGGAGTAAAAGCGGAGGAAATCTGTTGGATAAATAATTGGAATTGTAGTTTTTTAAATATATATATATTTTTTAAATAGTTGTGAGGCTCAGGCATGTGTACAACAAATGTGTTTTAATGAGATGAGAGCTGCTTTGGGATGCACACTTAGAGGCACAAAAGGTCTAAGTGATTTCTTGTCGGCAGGCAGAATTTCCACTCTGCACAAGGTTTATTTTATCATGAAGTTCTATTTTTTGAGTTACCGCTATTCACTTAAATCTTCTAAAAGTACAAGATTATTTTCATTTGTAGGTCTGTTGCTTTTTGTTCCCAAATATCACTTCTGAGGAGAGGTTTTGAGCAAAGCCTACATAATTAGTTAAATAGCAATTAATTTCTTTGTCTTTTCAGATTGTAACATTTGCTACAGCATCCATTTTAGGACATTGTTAGTTATCAGAAAGTTGTGTCTATCCTAATATTGATGCTGTACTTCAGAGGTTATTGATTGTGATTGAATTAAAAGAGAAAGAAGATTAAAAGATGAAGATGCCCCGGTTTAGTTTTAGAGCACATTAATGAGGGTGAAGCCTATCAACAACATCATTGTCATCTCATTTGTCACTCAGGGGTGGGTGTGTCCACTGTGTTGGCCGCTCGCATCCTGAGGGGCCAAATGGAAGGAAGGTCAGGAGAGGAGACAGTGCTCGCCATGGATACCTTCCCTTACCTCGCCCTCTCTAGGGTTGGACGAATGCCTACACTATTTCACCCTAAACTCCCCCCACTATACATCCATTCATGTACTACCAACCTAGGCTGCGTTTCATTTACTGCCCTTCACAGATCTGCTAGGACTGAATGCTGTACTAAGTGGACCTATTGCTTATGTAAAAGCTGTTAATCGTACTCTCCTTTCATTGTGTTAAGTTCAAAGAAATCACCCCAGTCGGTGGTCGCAGTTGAGCGTTATTTATTATGTGATTAAATAGGAAACAGCATGTTAGTTGTGCAGGGCTTAATGATGTTGATGGCTGTCGATGGTAAAATCTGTAGCATGAAACTGTGTTAGCAGTGAGCTTATGTGACCATTACATCGGTGCATGCTATCTAGCACACGTATATACAGCAATCATATACCAAAGCACATCCCAGAAAGCCCCTCAATTCCTAACAGGTACCATAAACCCACACATGTATAATTCAGGAATGTATAGCAAACCTGTACACAGTGGAAAATATAAAAATAGAATACAGTATTGTCATGACGTTGGCCTGAGGGGTAGTTTTATGACTGTCATAAATACCTCTTCCACACTTTTTCCTCTCTCTACCCTACTGAGGTTACATTTGAAAAACCCTTGGTTAATATAGACATTCTGGGAACATCAGTAGGTGGGGGGAAATGAACTATATTCTGGTAATCCGAACAATTGAACATATGCGGTGGTACTTAATGAATATGATGTCAGTTCGGTTGTCATCTGAGACATTCTCATCAATGATAAGATGACATAACCTCTACAGTGGAAAGTCTACACATCAGAGTTATCGGATTCACATGGAAATGCTGTTCATTATTTATAATTATTTGTGATGGGATGAAATGTGATTTTAGCTTCTAAAATGTGAGATGTTTCATAAGATAGGGCTGCTCAATCAGTGACCCACCCTGTGAAGGGACATGGGCTATAAAACTTTTCAAACATGCCCTCCTCTCCTTTCCAATATAAAGCCTTGACAACAATATAACTTCCTGTTACGGGGATGTAGGACGACGGTCCTATGTCAGAATGGTTCAGATGATAACTACAGAACGAAGCCAACATCAGCGTGAGCTTTGGTTGCGAATGGTATGAACTTTGAACTCTTATTCACTACAGAAGTGATACCTCCTAGCCATTGAGTTAGCAACCGCAGCTGCAAACGCAGGTTAGGAAGGAACAGACAGAGTATCTCGTCTACCACACAACGACGTTACTACAACGTATCCAATTGACCACCAGAGACATTCTTCAAAGGACTCAGTTGGGCAACATGGCCTTCCATCTACCACCAACCTACCGAAGCGCAGCTCAGAGTAAATATGTATTGCATTTTCCTCTTCCAAATCGGCAGTAATTTAGAATGCATAAGATACTGTATTTACGATAGCACAGCTTCTTCCCTTTGTTCCTCAGTCTTCCCGCTCTTTCACTCAAATGCAGCCCCTTTTCTTTTGTGAAACAAGCTGTCATGCCTGTTCCGCCCGCTAGGGACGTTTTCCTTTATGACGTCATTTGTAATCAAGTTATGATTAATTGTGTGTATGTGTAAGTCTGTGTGAGGTATTTAGTAAATAAATAATTAAACCCAATTTTGTATTACTGATTCAACTTGTTGGCCAGGGTTCGTGCAGATAAAATAATTTACAACTTTCAGATGAGACTGCATTAAGATGACGATTGATATTGACTGCTATTGATGTAAAATATTACTAGCCCTTTAAGAGTTTAATCGGAAGATAACAGCTCTATGAATGTTATTTCGTGGTGCCCGACTCTCTAGTTACATGATTTACATGATTAGCTTAATCAGGTAATATTAATTACGGAGAAATACATTTATAGAATAGCATGCGGAGACCTGACGTTCGCGATCTCCTCCTATCTACAAGCGGGGCCAATAACAATACGCTTTATTGTCATCGGAATTGAACCAACCAATATGAGTGCTTGAACATTAAATACAAATTTCTTTAGAGGCAAGTGGAAACATAACCAACCATGTTACACTTACACCTACCCAGTTGTCTCAGATCTGCTGACTGGTATAATATACAATATACTATCCTAAATATATGCTGACAAAAGCACATATCACTGCATACTATACAGGTCGTGGAGGGATCTACAATTTTGGGGTGATAATGACTGTAAGAATGTCCGTTCTGGTGACTTTTTATACTGACCAAAGATATAAATGCAGCATGCAACAATTTCAATGATTTTACTGAGAATCCTAAATATTTACTATCCTATATTTATGATAGTATATTGTATATTGTCTGTATCTATGGATTTCACATGCCTTGGAATACATATATGCATCTGTTGGTCACAGATCCCTCCTTTTCAATGGCTTTGCGAAGTTGCCGGATATTTGCGGAAACTGAAATACTTTGTCGTACATGTCGATCCAGAGCATCCTAAACATTCTCAATGGGTGACATGTCTGGTGAGTTTGCAGACCATGGAAGAAGTGGGACATTTTCAGCTTTCAGGAATTGTGTACAGATCCATGCGACACCGGATTGTGCAATTTCATGTTGAATCATGAGGTGATGCCGGCAAGAAGAATGGGACGACAATTCATAATGCCAACAATAAAATGCAATTGTGTTCATTGCCCGTAGCTTATACCTGCCCATACTGCACCATAACCCCACCAACACCATGGAGCGCTCTGTTCACAATGTTGACATCAGCAAACCACTCGCCCACACAACGCAATACACGTGATTTGCGGTTGCGAGGCTGGTTGCCAAATTCTCTAAAACAACAGCTCTGGTGGATACTACTGCAGTTAGCATGCCAATTGCACACTCCCTCAAAACTTGAGACATCTGTGGCATTGTGTTGTGTGACAAAACTGCACATTTTAGAGTGGTCTTTTATTGTCCCCAGCACAAGGTAAGGAATTTGTTATTTGTACCTTTATTTAACTAGGCAAGTCAGTTAAGAGCAAATTCTTGTTTTCAATGACGGCCTACCCCGGCCTACCCTGGGCCAATTGTGCGTGCGCCCTATGGGACTCCCAATCACCTCAGGTTATGGTACAGCCTGGAATCGAACCAAGTTCTATAGCGATGCCTCTAGCAGTGAGATGCAGTGCCTTAGACCGAACGATCATGCTATTTAAATCAGCTTCTTGTTATGCCACACCTGTCAGGTGGATGGATTATCTTGGCAAAGGAGAAATGCTCACGCATAGGGATGTAAACAAATTTGTGCACAACATTTTAAGAGAAGTAAGCTTTTTGTGAGAATGGAAAATATCTGTGATCTTTTATTCCAGCTCATGAAAGGACCAACACGTCACATGTTGTGTTTATATTTTTGTTCAGTGTAAAATGATATCCTACTGCAAAATGTATGAAAATAAATTGTTGCTGAAGTCTAAAATATATTTCCCCCCTCCAGATATGAGTCTAATATAATGTATTGGTCTATATTATCAGGCAGGTGTGCTATTTAGCAATATTTATTATCACCTTATGTAGTCCACCTGATGCAGCATAGTGGCTATAACCCCACTGGGCTAATCATGTGCTAGATCACAATCTCTAAGTTCTAAACATCTTATTGCTAGTTATAGCAACATATTGATGACTTAAATGTCCTCAAAATAGAGCGTTCTACTGGCACTCAGCCAATCAAGGATCATTGTGAATAATGTAGGCCTACCTGTTATACCTGACCCGTGTTACATTTAACCCCGGTCTTCCCTATGCATTCACTGCCATTGGCTTTGCCACTGTCATGCCCCTGCTAAAAACTCTAGTTCTAAAATGGTACATTTTTACTTTCATGGATTTGAGAAATAAGTGTAGCCTAGTAACACTAGAAAGCTCAATGACCCTCCTCTTTTAACAGTGGCCATCACAACTGCTTTCAAAGGTGTGTTGTAGGCTACAATAACTGGGCATGTGTATTTCTCTCCATGCACGGCACACGCAATTTGATAGTGCCTCAAGAGGAATATTATTTTCTCACAGAATGCAAAAGACTGAGCAATTGAATAGGTAAACTATTGTATTATGTGGTTGTCTGATTTTGCTCTTGCTTAGTGTTGGCTGTGGAAAATGAACGTGGACAACAATGTTTTAATTAGATAATTCAAATAGGCTAATGAAAGGTGTGGTGCGTGCGTGCATGCATGGTGTATATGAGGTTTTCAGAAATGCCTAAATGATTAGATAAATAGCAATTCACTTCTTCGTCTCTTCAGATTGTACCATTTACAAAAATGTTTAAATATGTTTTTTTTATTTTTAAGCTTGGCTTATTACATCTGATTATGTGGTTATCCCACTTAAGATGAATACACTAACTATACGTCGGTCTGGATAAGAGCGTCTGCTATATTACTAAAATCTCAAATGTGGTGGGTGGGAGATGGGTGTGTGTGTTCTGCATGCTTTGTTCTCTTGACATGTCGTATCTTGTCCCATTCCACCCTTCTCCAGCTCAGTACAATCCTCTTGGTATTGTTGTGGGAGAATGTTCCTACACAGCTTAAATTGCAGTTGACATTTAAAATGAAAATGTAACCATTGTGGTAAAATACAGGAAATACTGGAATTGGGTTTATGGTCAGTTAGAGGTTAAGGTTCGGACTTGTAGCCAAACATAATCCCAAAATGTTTTCCTACTCAGTTGAATTCTCGACATCGGATAAGAATTTCCAGTGTCTTTGGTGTCCGTTCCAGGTTCTCTCACATTCATCAAAATGAATGAATGAATGGGAAACAAAATAGTGAGGGAGTCAATGATTCCCTTCTTAGCGAGGTTCCTAGGTGTTGGGGAAAGGTCATTACAGTACAGATGTGGGACCTTAATTAGGAAATGTTCTATCCTGTAACAATGGGAAATGTCAATTATTGTGTGGATTATAATTAATGGACATTTTTGTAGGGGTTGATCCATTTTTTGTTAGGGAAAAAACATTTTCTGCAACAAAAGGGTGATCAAATTAAGATCCTACACCTACGCCCACATTTGGGAGTGTTTGTGTTTGTTTTGTGCCATATAGACATAGTGTTGATGAGCAAATAAAAGACAGCGCTAGCACGGCTACAGAGTACCACTGCGGAGTGAAGGCTAACGCTAAGACAGTGGGCCTCAGCCAACGCAGTGGTCTACGAATGCAACACTACCTTCGGTAAATGAAGTGTTCTCTGTGCTACATTGCGCCAAAGCACAAGGTATGGTGAACTGCAGCACATACTGTACACGCTAATTGTTTAGTAGACAAGCAAAAATAAAAATGCACACAAACACACACACACACACACACTACCCATACACAGCCACACCACACACAATGCACAATTGCCTTGAAATAATAATATATTCTCCCCAATTTCATGGTGTCTCATTTCTGCAACTCCCGTACGGACTCGGGAGAGGCGAAGGTCGAGAGCCATGAGTCCTCCGAAACGCGACCCAACCAAGCCGGCACTGCTTCTTAATCCGGAAGCCAGCCACACCAATGAGTCGGAGGAAACACCATACACCTGGCGACCGTGTCAGCGTGCATGTGCCCGGCCCGCCACAGGAGTCGCTAGAGCGCGATGGGACAAGGACATCCCTGCCGGCCAAACCCTTCCCTAACCCGGAATACGCTCCTTTCAAAATCTTAGCTAGCAGTCATCATCATGAATCAAGTCGACAATCTACTGACAAATCCTTGTCATATGAAGAGAAATTATAGATAAAACATATCGGTGGTCATCGGCTATGGGACAAACATTACACAACAAGTTGGAACTCGCAAATTCAACAATGAGTGATTTGGAAGGAATCAGTGGCTAACTGAGAGCATTGCAAAGCAATCACTAGTCTGCTAGGAATACCTAGGATAGGATAAAGTAATCCTTCTCACCCCCCTCCCCCCCTTAAAAGATTTAGATGCACTATTGTAAAGTGGCTGTTCCACTGGATGTCTTAAGGTGAACGCACCAATTTGTAAGTCGCTCTGGATAAGAGCGTCTGCTAAATTACTTAAATGTTAAATGTTAAAATGTTAAATAAAGAAGCAATGTTTACGTCATAAAATCTCATATTGGCTTGCATCCACACCCAAACCGATAGTTTATGATGGTAAGATTACAATGTTATTTAAAGTGCAATGTTCTTAACTCATTATCTACTGTGTCTTTGGGAGTAAACCGATCATCTGACAAGAAAGGGTGGGGCTAGTAAAGAGGGAGACCCTCAAGTGAACTTGTTCATAATTCTGATTTCCAAACTCAGGCCGGGATTCATTCCAACATAGATAACATAGACCTGCACACAGCTCAAGACTTGTAATTGCAATTTCCCAGACGTTTATGGGGATTGAGTTGGTTACACTCAGGGGCTCCCGAGTCAAGCAGTGGTCTGAGACACTGCATCTCAGTGCTAGAGGCATCACTACAGACCCTGGTTTGATTCCAGGCTGTACCACAACCGGCTGTGATTGGGAGTCCCATAGGGCGGCACACAATTGGCCCAGCGTTGTCTGGGGTAGCCCGTCATTGTAAATAAGAATTTGTTGTTAACTGACTTGCCTAGTTAAATATAAAACAAATACAAATATACACTGCACATGTAGACTCAAGCAGAAATCACCTTTAAAAGTAAATTGCAGCGCACATTAATCTGAGTTTGTTTGAATCCCAGCCTAAATATGATTTCATAAATCTTAACTGGCTCTCTATTATCTTAGTGTCTGTGAATGGTGTTCACCTGTCTATGGTGGTGGGGTTATACCATGGGTTATGCTATGGACAGCGTACTTCTCTGTGTTTGTCAATGGAATAGCTGGGCCGTTCTACGAAAATAGTGCCTTTTGCATCTCTTTGATAGTTTAAGCAGAAATTGTGTACCAATATTGAATTTTAGAAGCCTGTTGTGCCCTTTAAAATAGACCACACAGAGAATTCAATAAATCAGTTTTTTATATATGAATAAAGGCTTGCTAAAGTGCAAGAGCTATGCATTTTGACAATGCATTCAGTCAACCCTGTGTCACTAATTGAAAGATTGTGACCCACTTAATAACATTTTTCACCACCATTGAAAAGCCCTAGTTATTTTGTTCCTTTGACAAAGTCATTTCTAAAGATTGTTATTTATTTCATGTGATTACTGATTCGTCTGTCCCTCATTTTAAGGTCGACCCTCTCATTTTAACACGGGGAAACTATTCCTGTCAAATATACCTGTCAAATATTTTCAGTCTCCTGAGGGGGAATAGGCTTTGTCGTGCCCTCTGCACGACTTTCTTGGTGTGTTTGGACCATGATAATTTGTTGGTGATGTGGACACCAAAAAACTTGAAGCTCTCAACCTGTCACCGCATTAAGGGCCCCGGCTCATCATTTAATTACATTTTGGTATAAATGCTAAGCGCTATCGCAACTGAGGTATGTAGGAGGAAATGGGAGTCCCCTGAGATTTCTTTGTTCGTTTGAGAATGGGGGCATGCTCGGTCCTCCTTTTCCTGTAGTCCACAATCATCTCCTTTGTCTCGATCATGTTGAGGGAGAGGTTGATATCCTGGCACCACACGGCCAGGTCTCTGATCTCCTCTCTATAGGCTCTCATCGTCGCTGGTGATCAGGCCTACCACTGTTGTGTCGTCGGCAAACTTAATGATGGAGTCGTGCCAGGCCATGCCGTCATGGGTGAACAGGGAGTACAGGAGGGGACTGAGCATGTACCCGAGGGCCCCTGTGTTGAGGATCAGCGTGTCAGATGTGTTGTTACCTAACCTTACCACCTGGGGGCGGACCATCAGGAAGTCCAGGATCCAGTTGCAGAGGGAGGTGTTTAGTGCCAGGGTCTTTAGCTTAGTGATGAGCTTTGAGGGCACTGTGGTGTTGAACACTGAGATGTAGTCAATGAATAGCATTCTCACAAAGGTGTTCCTTTTGTCCAGGTGGGAAAGGGCAGTGTTGAGTGCAATAGGGATTGCATCATCTGTGGATCTGTTGGGGCGGCATGCAAATTGGAGTGGGTCAAGAGTTTCTGTGATCATGGTGTTGATGTGAGACATGACCAGCCTTTAAAGCACTTTGTGGCTACAGACTTGAGTGCTACGGGTCGGTAATCATTTATGCTAGTGACACGTACCTCAGGGCGAGTGCGGGAAGGAGGAACAGGACGTACTAGACTCTGGAGGCGCACTGGAAGCCTGGTGCGTGGTGTCGGTACTGCTGGTGACACACACCTCAGGGCGAGTGCGGGGAGCAGGAGACACAGTACGCAGAACCCGCGCAGGATATCCTGGTCCAAAGAGGTATACTGGAGACCAGGAGCGCTGAGCCGGCACCCTCCTTCCTGGCTTGTGCCGATTCTAGCCCGGCCAATGTAAGGAGCTGGAATAGTGCGCACCGGGCTAGAATAGCATACTGGAGACACCGTGCGTTCCACCGTATAACACCTGACCAGTAACACGCTCCCCACAGTAAGCACGAGGAGGTGGCTTAGGTCTCCGACCTGACTCATGCAATCTCCTCGTGTTCCCCCCCAATTTTTTTTATTGGGGCTGCCTCTCGGGCTTCTCTGCTAGCTCCACCTGCCTCCATGGTAGGCGATCCTCTCCTGCCAGTATTTCCTCCCACGTCCAGGATCCTTTACCGTCCAGTATTTCAGTATTTCGTCCCATGTCCATGCTGTCTGCTCCATCAAACGCTCCTCCTCCTTTTCACGCTGCTTGGTCCTTTTACATTTACATTTACATTTAAGTCATTTAGCAGACGCTCTTATCCAGAGCGACTTACAAATTGGTGCTTTCACCTTATGACATCCAGTGGAACAGCCACTTTACAATAGTGCATCTAAGTCTTTTAAGGGGGGTGAGAAGGATTACTTTATCCTATCCTAGGTATTCCTTAAAGAGGTGGGGTTTCAGGTGTCTCCGGAAGGTGGTGATTGACTCCGCTGTCCTGGCGTCGTGAGGGAGTTTGTTCCACCATTGGGGGGCCAGAGCAGCGAACAGTTTTGACTGGGCTGAGTGGGAACTGTACTTCCTCAGTGGTAGGGAGGCGAGCAGGCCAGAGGTGGATGAACGCAGTGCCCTTGTTTGGGTGTAGGGCCTGATCAGAGCCTGGAGGTACTGAGGTGCCGTTCCCCTCACAGCTCCGTAGGCAAGCACCATGGTTTTGTAGCGGATGCGAGCTTCAACTGGAAGCCAGTGGAGAGAGCGGAGGAGCGGGGTGACGTGAGAGAACTTGGGAAGGTTGAACACCAGACGGGCTGCGGCGTTCTGGATGAGTTGTAGGGGTTTAATGGCACAGGCAGGGAGCCCAGCCAACAGCGAGTTGCAGTAATCCAGACGGGAGATGACAAGTGCCTGGATTAGGACCTGCGCCGCTTCCTGTGTGAGGCAGGGTCGTACTCTGCGGATGTTGTAGAGCATGAACCTACAGGAACGGGCCACCGCCTTGATGTTAGTTGAGAACGACAGGGTGTTGTCCAGGATCACGCCAAGGTTCTTAGCGCTCTGGGACGAGGACACGATGGAGTTGTCAACCGTGATGGCGAGATCATGGAACGGGCAGTCTTTCCCCGGGAGGAAGAGCAGCTCCGTCTTGCCGAGGTTCAGCTTGAGGTGGTGATCCGTCATCCACACTGATATGTCTGCCAGACATGCAGAGATGCGATTCGCCACCTGGTCATCAGAGGGGGGAAAGGAGAAGATTAATTGTGTGTCGTCTGCATAGCAATGATAGGAGAGACCATGTGAGGTTATGACAGAGCCAAGTGACTTGGTGTATAGCGAGAATAGGAGAGGGCCTAGAACAGAGCCCTGGGGGACACCAGTGGTGAGAGCGCGTGGTGAAGAGACAGATTCTCGCCACGCCACCTGGTAGGAGCGACCTGTCAGGTAGGACGCAATCCAAGCATGGGCCGCGCCGGAGATGCCCAACTCGGAGAGGGTGGAGAGGAGGATCTGATGGTTCACAGTATCGAAGGCAGCCGATAGGTCTAGAAGGATGAGAGCAGAGGAGAGAGAGTTAGCTTTAGCAGTGCGGAGTGCCTCCGTGATACAGAGAAGAGCAGTCTCAGTTGAATGACTAGTCTTGAAACCTGACTGATTTGGATCAAGAAGGTCATTCTGAGAGAGATAGCGGGAGAGCTGGCCAAGGACGGCACGTTCAAGAGTTTTGGAGAGAAAAGAAAGAAGGGATACTGGTCTGTAGTTGTTGACATCGGAGGGATCGAGTGTAGGTTTTTTCAGAAGGGGTGCAACTCTCGCTCTCTTGAAGACGGGAGGGACGTAGCCAGCGGTCAGGGATGAGTTGATGAGCGAGGTGAGGTAAGGAGAAGGTCACCGGAAATGGTCTGGAGAAGAGAGGAGGGGATAGGGTCAAGCGGGCAGGTTGTTGGGCGGCCGGCCGTCACAAGACGCGAGATGTCATCTGGAGAGAGAGGGGAGAAAGAGGTCAGAGCACAGGGTAGGGCAGTGTGAGCAGAACCAGCGGTGTCGTTTGACTTAGCAAACGAGGATCGGATGTCGTCGACCTTCTTTTCAAAATGGTTGACGAAGTCATCTGCAGAGAGGGAGGAGGGGGGAGGAGGATTCAGGAGGGAGGAGAAGGTGGCAAAGAGCTTCCTAGGGTTAGAGGCAGATGCTTGGAATTTAGAGTGGTAGAAAGTGGCTTTAGCAGCAGAGACAGAGGAGGAAAATGTAGAGAGGAGGGAGTGAAAGGATGCCAGGTCCGCAGGGAGGCGAGTTTTCCTCCATTTCCGCTCGGCTGCCCGGAGCCCTGGGCAGCGGTGGGTTGTGGGTTGTTCTTCTATGTTTTAGTTGCCTGTTCTGCACTAGCCATATTACTTTCACGGTTCGTTTTGTTCTTTTGTCTAGTTTGTTCAGTGTTCATTCTTTCATTAAATAAGTATGTACGTTTACCACGCTGCGCCTTGGTTTCCTCCATATGACGACCGTGACAGATTTTGACAATGAATGTATATTTTATGCAAATCTTGTTAATGTATTTTTTATATATTTCAAAATCTTGTTTTGAATATTTACAAAAATAAAACCTCCATGGGTTTCTTTCCTCTCCTTCCTCCTTGAATTCAACTCAGCATACATGGGTCAGTTATACCACTCTACAAAGGTACATATCATACTCAGCTTTAAGTGAAACCTTAAAGACTGTCTGAAGTAACTTTTATAAAATATTCTCACGTTGCAGGCATCTTCTTTTACTCTGCCATGGCTGATAAATGTGGCCAATTTCTTCAACTTCTTTTCCTTCTGTGTTTCTAACTAGTTATTCAAAGTTAATCCATACCAAACGCCCTGTCCAAACCAAAAAACATTATCTTTAAATGCTCACACCAGTAGAAATCCACTATTTCAAGCTGAAAGACAATTGCCAGAGTTTACCCATGATGTTGCACAACGAATTTAAGTCAATAAGTCAAAGTGCCAAATCTGAACTGCCCAGTTTGTGCAAATCCTCGTCAAGGTTGTCTTTTCCTATGAGATGACATTCAAATTCTTTAGCATACGTTTAGTTTCATGAATAAACATGAGGTGGGGGATTACAGAGTCCTTCTAAAAGAACTGGTGAAGGAGAAGATGATGGATGAGAAAAAAAAAGATATGGAATAGGTTTTGAGTAAATATGGAATGAAGGATCATACAGAACTTTTGGAAGAGCTTGAGGAGGAAATGGAACATGATGAGAGTGAGGATGAGGTGCAGTGATGACTGCTGAGAATAAGTTGAGTGTAGAGGATGTAGTGAGGTGAAGGAGGTGGGCATCAAGTGCAAAAACAGCGATATATACTCCAATAGTTTAGAGATGTAGTACTTGCAACGAGGACCGCCGAGTTTGGGCCTCGTCCCAAAGATTAGAAGGGTGATTTTGGCCCAGTGGGAGTGGGATTTGTAGAGAGAATAGATCCTTTCTTTTTGGTTGATCCATATGTGGTGTCAGGTTGGATGGAGGAAAGGTTGGGGACTGCTGAGTGGACTCGTGATAATTTTTTGTATTTCCTCCATGCAGAGGGAGCGGGCGCTCCGGATTACAAGATAAGGGACAAGAATTGTGACATGGTTTGCTCTCTGGAGCAGTGCACTGTTGAAAGGAGAAACAGCTGGGTTGGCATTAAGTGTTGAGGAGCATTTGAAAGTGAAGATTCCCGGTGTCTGTGACACGTGCTGTTTGGTGAGACCTAGATACGGTGGGGAAATGGATAATACAATATCTGTCATACTGAGTTTTGATGCAGAGTCATTACCAGGTAAGGTCAAGTTAGAAAGTGTCAGTTATCCTGTGAGAGCTTATGTAATGAACATATTATGGTGTTTTAGGTGTCAAGGTTATGTGCATATTGCAGCAGTATGCAGGAGGGAGATTCATAGATGTGAGAAGTGTGCAGGAGGGCGAAGGAGTGTGTGGTATTGGTGGAGAAAGTTAGTTATGGGGGTGATCATGGGGCTGGAGATTGGAGGTGTCCGGTGAGCGAAAGGCAGGTTGAGTTTGCCAGGGTTAGAGTAGTACAGAAAGTGTAGTATGCCGAAGCAGTGAAGACAGTGGTAGAGGACGATGGGTACAGGGTAAGGGATCTTGAGAGGATTCCTGTGAGTAGGCAGAGATCAAGAGAGAGAATGGGAAGAATACGTGCTTCACTAAAGTGGATTTTTAGCATTTATAGCCATGGTTGTTAATTGTACTGCAGAAATGGATCGAAAGTCACAGAAAATAGGGGCTGTGGTGGCAGCGGCAGAGAAGTACATTGGATTGCCCAAATTTACTGCAGAACAGCTGCAGGGAGTGTTGAGTAGTAGTGTAATGTCCTCTCACACCGTTGGTCTGGAATAGGACTAGACAGGGTTAAGTAGCCGAATGGGTGGTGTTTTTACTTTATAGAGGGCTAATAGGGGTTATGGCAATATTCCTTTTCCCTAAGTTTGTATTATTGTATCAAGGAATATAATGTAGGTAAGCCGTGAATTGCCTCACACACCATTACAGTAGGTGGCGATGTATACACCTAAAAGTTGGATGTGATCCGCCAACCAAATCCCAAAGAAGAAAAAGTGTTAGAGGCTGGAAGTTGAGTAGAGATTGGACTCCTATGCAAGTTTCCATGTATTGTCTATTTGGGTGTTTGCTGTGATCGCACTGAACCAGTGTCTGCGGGATGAGTGAGGAAGTGGGTGGCTGCGCTGGCGACAAACTGGGGCTGTGGAGCAGAGTGGTGATCTTAGAGCAGAAAACTGAGAGAGGCATTGGTACAAAGCAAATCTAGGAAGATACATGATTCTTCCTATGTTCCCCTACCCTTCTCTCTCTGGGCCATTTTGCCACTCAACTGAAAGCCTCTATTGACGTCAGGTTTCCCTGCCGTCTGTCTCGTTCTCGTTTAACACCGAAGGCGGGGCCATTAGTGATGTCTCCAAGCAGTCTCAGACCGGGCGCGTTCCAGGACATGGAGATGTTTATTTTATTTTGTGGGGATATGGTTCTTATCAGGCACTAGAAATTCGAGAACCCATCCTCACCCTTTCCATGTTGTCTTGTCTGTCTTTCCCCCTCCCTATTTGTCCCATAGCAGTAGAGTCCATTTGAGGGGTTGGCAGAGTAGAGCAGGGCCAAGGGTGGGTTCCATCTTGTTTGCAGCACCAGAGCGAGATTGCAGCGCCTTCCCTTAGAATAATTATCTTGTTGCAGTGGCATGTTAGAATAATTCACAGTGTACAGTGGAATTAGATTTGTGGTGCCTTTCACCATATTGTTGCTGTACCATTTCAGAATAATGCAGTGTGTTGCAGTGTGTCACTTTTGCATGTTCAATATTTGTGACTCACCACCTGGACTTGGTTTCATGTAGCAACATTTGAATTTCTGTTTTTTGCACTGGATAAAAGTAGAGACTGAGAGCTACAAAATGGTACATCATATACTGAATTTAAGGAAACAATGAGAAAGTAATTCTGCTTTGAAAGTTAAAACTTGTAAACTCACTTTTGAGAAAACCGTCTTTCAATGTTTTGGTACTACTATTGGAGAGCCCTTCTTTGTCTACACCCATTCAACATTGTTCACACCCTCTTTTAAAGCCTTAGCCCCACCCATTCTTTTAAGGGTTGATTTGTGCGCTCTGTACCAACTTACCAGCTACTTCCAGATATCTTTATGTACATATTCTTTATCCCTTTACACTTGTGTATATAAGGTAGTAGTTTTGGAATTGTTAGGTTAGATTACTCGTTGGTTATTACTGCATTGTCGGAACTAGAAGCACAAGCATTTCGCTACACTCGCATTAACATCTGCTAACCATGTGTATGTGACAAATACATTTGATTTGATTTGATCTAAGAGAAAGAGA
The DNA here is from genome assembly GCF_034236695.1 of Oncorhynchus nerka. Taxonomy (NCBI): domain Eukaryota; kingdom Metazoa; phylum Chordata; class Actinopteri; order Salmoniformes; family Salmonidae; genus Oncorhynchus; species Oncorhynchus nerka. The sequence goes on from NC_088419.1 coordinate 46,539,943, forward strand.
GAGAACAGGTCATTGAACATTACTCGCCCCAGTAGAGCTGGTTAGGCTGTTATGTTATCCAGAGCTTTGGTGACTGCAACTGTGCTGTCAGATTGTCCATTTGTAAATTCAGAGCATTTCGGGTTCAGAGCTCACACTGGACGCTCTGGCCAATAAGTATGGTTGTTCAGAAAGCTCTGACCTCACAACTACAGTCAAGCACCCAAGCTAACTGGCTAACATTGGCTAGCTACTTCCAGACACATAATGAGAGAACAACCCACTCTGACCCTTTTACTCACCCTAGCAGAGCTGGTTAGACATTTTCATGTTATCCAGAGCGTTGTTGACTAACTGTGCTGCTGGCAACAATTTAATTTTGTTTCGTTGCCGGCATTTACTGACACCGGACATATTCCAATGGGTGCTGAGCGTTCAAAAATGCATCAGTTATTCTACGCTCTGGCACACTTAAGTCGAGTGTCTTTTATTAAGAAATATAGCTAGATAGCTAAACAATGAATCCCAACACATGACGTAACGTTAGTTAGCGAACCAGCCATCCAACGTTAGCTAGCTTGCTAACAGTACACTTCAACTTGAAAATAAAATACTTTAACAAAATACTCCACTCTAATTTTGACATGACGTGTAGCTAGATAGCTAAACAATGGACCACAATCAACTCATGCTGTTACTACCCTGCATGAATCTGCAGGTAGCTAACCACCCAGGTTCTAAGTCAATAACTAGTCAAGCAAATCAAATCAAATGTTATTTGTCAAATACGCATGGTTAGCAGATGTTAATGCGAATGTAACGAAATGCTTGTGCTTCTAGTTCCGACCATGCAGTAATATCTAACAAGAAATCTAACAATTTCACAACAACTACCTTATACACACAAGTGTAAAGGAATGAATAAGAATATGTACATAAATATATATGAATGAGCGATGGCCGAACGGCATAGGCAAGATGCAGTAGATGGTATAGATTACAGTATATACATATGAGATGGGTAATGTAGGGTATGTAAACATATAAAGTGGCATTGTTTAAAGTGGCTAGTGATACATTTATTGCATCAATTTTTAATTATTAAAGTGACTAGAGATGTTGGCAACAACCACTCAATGTTAGTGATGGCTGTTCAACAGTCTGATGGCCTTGAGATAGAAGCTGTTTTTCAGACTCTTGGTCCCCGCCTTGATGGACCTGTACTGACCTCACCTTCTGGATGATAGTGGGGTGAACAGGCAGTGCCTCGGGTGGTTGTTGTCATTGATGATCTTTATGGCCTTCCTGTGACATCGGGTGGTGTTTGTGTCCAGGAGGGCAGGTAGTTTGCCCCCGTTGATGCGTTGTGCAGACCTCACTACCCTCTGGAGAGCCTTGCGGTTGTGGGTGGAGCAGTTGCCGTACCAGGCGGTGATACAGCCCGACAGGATGCTCTCGATTGTGCATCTGTAAAAGTTTGTGAGTGTTTTTGGTGACAAGTCGAATTTCTTCAGCCTCCTGAGGTTGAAGAGGCGCTGCTGCACCTTCTTTACCATGCTGTCTGTGTAGGTGGACCATTTCAGTTTGTCCGTGATGTGTACGCTGAGGAACTTAAAACTTTACACCTTCTCCACTACTCTCCCGTCGATGTGGATAGGGGGATGCTCCCTCTGCTGTTTCCTGAAGTCCACGATCATCTCCTTTGTTTTGTTGACATTGTGTGAGGTTATTTTCATGACACACACCCCGAGGGCCCTCACCTCCTCCCTGTAGGCCGTCTAGTCGTTGTTGGTAATCAAGCCTGCCACAGTAGTGTCGTCTACCATCCTCTTATCCCTGAGTGATAATAATCATTACATTTTAATGTAAGTATTTAGATTTTAGCTTCTATATCAAAATATTCTATACTCTATTAAAGTAAGGGAAATCAACACAAAAAAACAGACACTTCAACATTTCAAACCCTTCATTCTGGATTGTACAACCCACTTAGTATGGCAATACTATAATCATAATAAAGGTTCAACTTTATTAATGGGAGTGAGTATCAAAACAGATCTGTAGATTCAGAGGTGAATAAATCCATATTTCTTTCCACACTTGGGTTTCATTCACCTAACTGTCCCTGGGATATCCACCTCGTCAAAATATAATACCCTGTTGTTTCATAAAAAATTCTGCTAAGACCTTCAAAAGGTTGGCGCTGGCTCATCAGCTCAGTGTTCCACTTAATGTAAACAGGTTAAGGGTTTAGAGAACCTTACTCTAAACGTGTTAAAAGAAAACAACCTTCAACCAATACTGACTTACAGCATGTTAATAATATTTCACAGGGAAGAGAAAGAGAACACGCTATAACAGTTTCACACCAAACTTGCTAAGAATGAGATTGTTGCAAGGTTAGCCCAAGCTACAATCTAGTGTTTCGCCTCACGTTTTTTAGGGCATAGCTCTGTCACTAGAAGCCTTGTCTTTCCAAATTATAATTGTGGTGTCAGGACAACAACCTTTCCCTCAACTTGAGAAAGACAAAGGAGCTGATCGTGGTCAAGAGGAAAAGGAGGGGCGAACATGCCCCCATTCACATTGACAGGGCTGTAGTGGAGCGGGTCGAGTGTTTCAAGTTTCTTGCTGTCCACATCAACAACAAGCTATTATGGTCAAAACGCATCAAGACAGTCATGGAGAAGGCATGACACTGCCTTTTCCCCCTCAGGAAACTGAAAAGATTTGGTATGGGTCACCAGATCCTCAAAAGGTTCTACAGCTGCACCATCGAGAGCATCCTGACCGGTTGCATGACCGCCTGGTATGGCAATTGCTCGGCATCCTACCATAAGATGCTACATAGGACAGAGCGTATGGCCCTGTACATCACTGGGGCCAAGCTTCCTGCCATCCAGGACCTATATACTAGGCTGTGTCCGAGGAAGACCCCAAATCTTTTCAAAGACTCTAGACACCCAAGTCATAAACTGTTCTATGTGCTACCGCATGGTAAGCAGTACCAGAGCGCCAAGTCTAGGTCTAAAAGTCTCCTTAACAGCTTCTACCCCCAAGCCTCAAGACTGCTGAACAATTAATCAAATGGCCATCCAGACTATTTGCATTGACAGCCCCCTTTGTTTTTACACTGCTGCTACTCACTGTTTATTATCTATGCATAGTAACTTTGCCCCTACCTAAATGTACAAATTACTTTGACTAACCTGTACATTTACTCGGTACCCCCTGTATATAGCCTCGTTATTTTTATTTTATTTTTTACTTTAGTTTATTTAGTAAATATTTTCTTAACTCTATTTTCTTAAAACTGAATTGTTGGTTTAGGGCTTGAAAGTAAGCATTTCACGGTAAGGTCTACACCTTATTTGGCGCATGTGACAAATAAAGTTTGATTTGATTTGATCTTGAACCAAGTGGGGACAGCGGACTGGGATAGGAAGGGATTTAATATGTCGTGCGTGCTCTTTTTTTAAAACCTTTATTTAACTAGGCAAGTTAGTTAAGAACAAATTATTAATTACAATGACAGCCTAGGAACAGTGGGTTAACTGCCTTGTTCAGGGGCAGAACGACAGATTTTTACCTTGTCAGCTTGGGGATTGATCAAGCAACCTTTCGGTTACTAGTCCAATGCTCTAACCACTAGGCTACCTGCAGCCCCAAATGCAGTGGTTCGCGCTGTCAATTTTGCGCTAATGCTACCATCTATCCACAGTTTTTGGTTTGGGTAGGTTATAATAGTCACAGTGGGAACAACATCCCCTATACACTTCCTGATGAACTCAGGCACCGTGTCCGTGTATACATCAATGTTATTCTTAGAGGTAACCCGGAACATGTCACAGTCTGCATGATCAAACCAATATTGAAGCATAGATTCCGATTGGCCAGACCAGTGTTGAATAGACCTTAGCACGGGTACTTCTTAGAGTTTCTGCCGATAGGAAGAGAGGAGCAGAATGGAGTCGTGATCTGATTTGCCAAAGGGAGGGCGGGGGAGGGTCTTGTAGCCATTCAGGAAGAGAGAGAAACAATGTTTGAGTTTTTTGATGTGCGAGCATTACAGGCAATGTGTTGATAGAACTTCGGTAGCGTTTTCCTCAAATTTACTTTGTTAAAGTCCCAAGCTAGAATAAATTTGAGGAAAACGCTACCGAAGTTCTTCTTCTTCCAGAAGAGTTCTTTATTCCTGTCTGTATGGACGGGGACAGTATATCCGGAGAGAGCCATGATTCCGTGAAACAGAGTGTGTTACATTCCCTGATGTCTTTCTGGAACTAGATCCTCGCACTGAACTGGTCTACATTATTGTCCAGGGACTGAACGTTAGCAGTAATATACTCAGAAGTGGTGGATGGTGTGCACGCCTCCTGAGTCAGAGAAGTCCACTCTGAATACCTCTTCTCTGCCGGATTCGTCTTGGAGCAGCCTCTGGGATAAATTAAATTGCCTTGCGGGGTACGAACAAAGGATTCGATTAAGGAAAGTCGTATTTCTGGTCGGAATGCTGATGCGTTACCACCTCTCTGATACCCAAAACTTATTTACGGCTGTATGTAACAAAACAAAAAATGTTCTGGGCTAGTAATGTAACAAAATAACACACACAAAAACAAAATACTGCAAAATTGTTTAGGCGCTAGAAGCAGAGCTTCCATGTCTGTCGGCGCCATGTTCTGAAATGAAGGGAATTGTCACACCCTGGCCTTAGTTATCTTTGTTTTCTTTATTATTTTGGTTAGATCAGGATGTGACATGGGGGATTTATGGGTTTTGTCCGGTCTAGGGTTTTTTGTATGTTTATAGGGCTGTTTCCTTTCTAGGTAGTTTGCAGGTCTATGGTTGCCTAGATTGGTTCTCAATTAGAGGCAGCTTTCTATCATTGTCTCTGATTGGGAACCATATTTAGGCAGCCATATTCTGTGGGTACTTGGTGGGTGTTTGTCTTCTGTCTTTGTGTCTATGCACCAGATAGGACTGTTTTCGGTTTTCACATTTGTTGTTTTGTATTTTGTAAGTGTTCTCGCTCATCGTCTATATTAAACATGTTGACCACTAACAACACTGCATTTTGGTCCTCCTCTCCTTCAACGGAAGAAAACCGTTACAGCAATAATAATTCATTATTTGTAATTCAACATTGTGTCTTTATTTTGTGTGTACAGTAGGAAAAGGAAGGGACAGTAGGAAAAGGAAGGGATGGTAGAGAAGGCAAAAATATTAGGATTACATAAAAATTAATCTCCCAACCCAATGTGATGGTTGGGAGACCCAGCAATATAGTCTAATTTGCCCAGCAGTTGGGTAAAGGGCTCACCCAATGCACTGGGTAAGAAGCAAAACCCAAACCCACTGGGTTGAATTAACCCAATGCTGAGTTTGTCCAATATTGATCCACCGCTGGGTTGTCGAAATTACCCAAATTGGGTTATTTTTAACCCAGCATTTTTTGGTAGTAACAATTTATTTTAGAAAAATAATGTGAATTGCCATATTAAGCAAAACTCAATTTCTACCTTTTTTTGTTTTCTGATTGTTTCCAGTGCATGCATACATTCAACAAGCTTTGGACGAAGGACTTTCAACTTAAGTTCACTCAAAAAGGCAATGGTTCTGAACTGGGTTGGATTTAGTTATTGTTGTTAATTATTACAATTTTGTTAATTAACTTTTAAACTTCCATTGGTAAATATATTCCTCAGTTATCACTTATCTCATGTAAATAATTATGTAGTTATCCCTTTAAACATCCTAAGGTCAACATCCCAGTAGTGTTCACATTTCTCTCATGTAAATGTTGCAGCTACATTAAAATACTTTTTTTGGGGGGGGGGGGGATATATGCAATCTTTGCTATTTATAATAACCATGCTGATGATTTCAAGTTGTATTGGATTGATTTTTCTCTTAAAGACTTTGAATACATGTTGTTTAGTATATTTACTACTTTTTAGTATGTTTAGTTTTTTTCTCTATGAAGTAAGTTCATTTAAAGTTATGTGATTTGGTTTATGTCGATACATCTGAATGTTGTTTAACACACAGTAACCAAAACCTGATATCATTTGCATATTCATACTGCGTTTGAACCAAACAAGAATGTTCGCTACAAATTTCCCACAATTGTTGGCCAGAACTTCACGTTGCCGCATATTTACAACAACAGTTTGCAACAAAACTAATTTGCATGTGAAAATATGAGCTTTCCGCAAATTTGTGGTAAATTGGCCAAAGACTTACCACAACTGTTAGCCAGAAGCCAGTTTTTTCAGTAAGGGTTCATCACTCCTAACTTATACTGAACAAAAACATAAATGCAACATGTAAAGTGTTTCATGAGCTGAACTAAATGATCGCAGAAAAGTTCCATATGCACAAAATGCTTATATCTATCAAATGTTGTGGACAAATTTGTTAACATCCCTTTTAGTAAGCATTTCTCTTTTGCCAAGACAATCCATCCACCTGACAGGTGTGGCATATCAAGATGCTGATTAAACAGCATTATCATTACACAGGTGCACATTGCACTGAAATGTGAAAGGCCATTCTAAAATGTGCAATTTTGTCACACAACTCAATCCTACAGATGTCTCAAGTTTTGACGGAGCGTGGATTTGGCATGTTGACTGCAGGAATGTCCACCAGAGCTGTTGCCAGAGAATTGAATGTTAATTTCTCTACCATAAGCCGCCTCCAACATAATTTTAGAGAATTTGGTAGTACCTCCAACCGGCCTCACAACTGCAGTCCAATCAATCAATCAACCATCAGCAGATGTCACAATGTGCTATAAAGAAATCCAGGCAAAAATCCCAAACAGCAAGCAATACAGATGTAGAAGCACGGTGGCTAGGAAAATCTCACTAGAAAGGCCGGAACCTAGGAATAAACCTACAGGGGAACCTGGCTCTGAGGGGTGGCCGTTCCTCTTCTGGCTGTGCCGGGTGGGGATTATAAGAGTACATGGCCATTAAAGCCAGATTGTTCTTCAAGATCTTCAAATGTTCATAGATGACCAGCAGGGTCAAATAATAATCACAGTGGTTCTAGGGGGTGACAGGTTAGTAACTCAGGAGTAAATGTCAGTTGGCTTTTCATAGCCGAGCATTCAGAGGTCAAGACAGCAGGTGCGGTAAAGAGAGAGCAAGTCGAAAACAGCAGGTCCGGGACAAGGTAGCACGTCTGGTGAACAGGTCTGGGTTGCATAGCCGCGTACGTGTAGGTAGGTACGGCAGGACCAAATCGTAGAGATAGGTAGGAGCCCATGTAATGCTGTGTAGGTTAGCAGTAAAACCTTAACAGGAAGGCAGTGTAGAGAGGCTAGCACTGGAGTTCTAGTCAAGATTTTAGCAGCCGTTTTAGGCACTAAAATGTAGTGCTTTATCCAGGTAGCCAGAGAGTAGAACATTGCAGTAGTCTATTTTAGAAGTGACAAAAGCATGGATTAGCTTTTCTGCATCATTTTTGGTGTAATGAGTCACTCAGAAAGCGGATGAAACTGTGGGTTTACACGATTGACGAATTTCTGCACAAACTGTCAGAAACTGTCTCGGGAAAGCTCATCTGCGTGCTGGTCGTCTTCACTACGGTCTTGATCTGACTGCGGTTCGGCATCGTAAGTGAATTATGCTCGCTTCGAGGCAAGGAGCACTAAAGCATGCATGAGAGCACCAGCTGTTCCAGACGACGTGGTAGTTTACATACAAGCCATTAACCAACAATGCAGTTTTAAGAACATACCTACTAAAAAAGAAAGAGATTTAAATAAGAAATAATTAAAGAGCAGCAGTAAAATAACAATAGCGGGGCTGTTACAGAGGGTACCGGTGTCGCAAATAGTCTGGGTAGCGATTTGATTAGATATTCAGGAATCTTATGGCTTGGGGGTAGAAGCTGTTTAGAAGCCTTTTGGCGCTCGGTACCACTTGCCGTGCGGTAGCTGAGAGAACAGTCTATGTCTAGGGTGCCTGGAGTCTTTGACCATTTTTCAGCGGTGCATGCTTAGGTCCCTCCTGTACTCCCTGTTCACCCACGACTGTGTGACCAAACATGACTCCAACACCATCATTAAGTTTGATGATGACAACAGTGGTAGGCCTGATCACCGACAGCCAAGCTTTTTTGTATTTTATTTGGATCCCCATTAGCTGTTGTAAAAGCGGCAGCTACTCTTTCTGGGGTCCACACAAATGAATCTATATGTTTTGTTCATGACAGTTTACAATCTAAGGAAACGCCAAGTAATTTAGTCTCCTCAACATGTACAACAGACACACCATTCATTGCCAAATTCAGCTGAAGCCAGCCATATTGTCGTGGAAATTTCATCTATTTACCAAATCATGAGAGCAAACCACACACAAGTCAGAGTTAGTTATCACAAAGTCCATCTTTAATTATATGAGCTCTATCACAACCCTGTGACTCTCAGATCAATTCAGTGTCTATCAATGAATTCTCTGAGAGTCCCTTACACATTGCAACTGAGATCCTTTATAGCAAAAGACACACATAGCCAGACAGCATTGGCATAATTTAGTTCAGCTTTGTCTCCTAAACTATGTTCTTTTCTCAAACTCAGAACCATAAACCAATCCTCCATATCAACAGGCATATATCAAATCCATCCTATCTTGACAAGATCACAGAGACACATTTACTGGCACACAGACATCGTGGAGCCAAGAGATACACGCTTGACCTCTCCCCTCTCTCCGGCCCAAGCAACTTAGTCTTGACAGAGACCAGATGACTGCAAACCCCGCCACAGTATTATACAAACACATTCTGATGAGAAGTAACTTACAAACATATGATGAATATTAAACATCTTACCTATGTTACCAACTAGTTCTGATTTTTCCCCAACAATATACAATACTCTTAGTTTTAGAGATGTTCAGGACCAGTTTATTACTGGCCACCCATTCCAAAACAGACTGTAACTATTTGTTAAGGGTTTCAGTGACTTCATTAGCTGTGATTGCTGATGCGTATATGGTTGAATCATCAGCATACAGTTGAGGTCAGAAGTTTTACATACACTTAGGTTGGAGTCATTAAAATTTGTTTTTCAACCACTCCACCAATTTCTAGTAAAAACAAACTATAATTTTGGCAATTAAACACTGGAATGGTAGGATGTGCAGACGATGAATGTGCAAGTTGAGATACTGGGGTGCAAAGGAGAGAGATAAATAAATAAAATCAGTATGGGGATGAGGTAGATTGGATGGGCTATTTACAGATAAGCTATATAGAGGTGCAGTGATCTGTGAGCTGCTCTGACAGCTGGGGCTTAAAGCTAGTGAGGGAGGTAAGAGTCTCCAGCTTCAGAGATTTTTGCAGTTCGTTCCAGTCATTGGCAGTAGATAACTTCATTTGACTCAACTGGAAGTGTACCTGTGGATGTATTTCAAGGTCTACCTTCAAACTCAGTGCCTCTTTGCTTGACATTATGGGAAAATCTAAATAAATCAGCCAAGACCTCAGAAAAAAATTGGAGACCTCCACAAGTCTGGTTCATCCTTGGGAACAATTTCCAAACGCTTGAAAGTACCACGTTCATCTGTATAAACAATAGTACACAAGTATAAACACGCATTCTGTCTCCTAGAGATGAACATACTTTGGTGCGAAAAGTGCAAATCAATCCCAGAACAACACCAAAGGACCTTACAAAGATGCTGGAAGAAACAGGTACAAAAGTATCTATATCTACAGTAAACTGAGTCCTATATCGACATAACCTAAAAGGCCGCTTAGCAATGAAGAAGCCACTGCTCCAAACCGCCATAAAAAAGCCAGATTACGGTTTGCAACTGCACATGGGGACAAAGATCGTACTTTTTAAGAAATGTCCTCTGGTCTTATGAAACGAACAGTTTGGCCATAACGACCATTGTTATGTTTGGAGGAAAAAGGGGGAGGCTTGCAAGCACCATCCCAACCGTGAAGCACAGCATCATATTGTGGGGGTGCTTTGCTGCAGGAGGGACTGGTGCACTTCACAAAATAGATGGCTTCATGAAGGACAATCATGTGGATATATTGAAGCAACATCTCAAGACATCAGTTAAAGTTAAATCTTGGTCACAAATGGGTCTTCCAAATGGACAATGACTCCAAGCATACTTCCAAAGTTGTGGCAAAATGGCTTAAGGACAACAAAGTCAAGGTATTGGAGTGGCCATCACAAAGCCGAAAAAGCGTGTGCAAGGAGTCCTTACAAACCTGCCTCAGTTACACCAGCTCTGTCACGAGGAATGGGCCAAAATTCACCCAACTTATTGTGGGAAGCTTGTGGATGGCTACCAAAAACCTTTGACCCAAGTTAAACAATTTAAAGGCAATGCTACCAAATACTAATTGAGTGTATGTAAATTTCTGACCCACTGGGAATGTGATGAAATAAATGAAAGCTGAAATAAATCATTCTCTCTACTATTATTCTGATATTTCACATTCTTAAAATAAAGTGGTAATCCTAATTGACCTAAAACAGGGCATTGTTACTAGGATTTAAGTTAGTAATTGTGAAAAACTAAGTTTAAATGTAATTGGCCAAGGTGTATGTAAACCTCCGACTTCAACTGTATATTTTTTGCCCCACCAAGATGTACATGCCAAAATCGCCACTGCAGAGGGGATAAGACATTTGAGGTTGGATTAATATATATATTTTTTTACTGTCTTTACTCATTTGGCAGACAAATAACCTAATCACACTGCGACAACACTGTTGTTATTTATGTTTACATCATTTCTTCTGTCTGTGTGTTTATATGATAAACCACTGCAGCCCTTACACTCATTGCCTTAAGTTTACAAATTAAGTTGTATAATTGTATTGCAAAGGACAATGACTATGAATGTGCAAATAAAATATATTACAATAGCAAGTGTATGTCCATGTGTTTCCCACCATTTTGCGACAGAGACTGTGCTCCAGGGTGCAGTACATCTTCCAGGTACATCTCTTTTACACTGCTTCCAGAACGCCATCCCCTTGGAGGCGGAGGCATACACGTGCGAGGCCTGCATGGTGGACGCCATTGGTGAGTGGCCATTTTATTACATTTGGGGTCCATTTCAATAGTCTAAAGTGGCTTTCTCTCCTTATCTCTTAGCCTTCATTTTTACTGATACAGGCCACAAACAAATTAACATGAAGGATGGCTTTCGGGAGTATTATTTAACATGTGTAGTTCTTAACTGTCAGTACAGATGGAGAAAGGGGAGACAAGGAGAAGAAACCGGTTTAGACTACTGAGATGCAGCCTGGTTGTACTTTCATGTTTTAAGATAGAAGTCTTGTGATAATCACCAAAAGCATGCAGATAATATCCCAAGTATATTGCAATTTAAGTGTTTAATCTCTCATTTATCATTTAAAAAAAATCTAATTTAGAGGTATTTTAATCATCAACTGTTTTTTAAATTATATTCTCTCATTTAATTTCCAATATCAGTGGGTAACATAATCCAACACATGGCTCAAAATCAAGACCCCCTATAAACGAAAGGAACTAAAACGAAATAAAGACAGTTTTAACGAAACAGTCTCATTGCAGGGTTGAAGATGCTGACCAACCAGAAGTGAAAGGAAAGTACAGGGTGATGATCATGTGGCAGGTGAAGAGGAAGTGGAGCTGGCCGAGGGGGAAAGGCAGCTCAGGCCTCAAGGGCAGGACAGTAGTGACCCCCAGAGGTGAGAGTTGGGTACTGCATCTTAAAACATGCAACAGAAAATGACAAATATTTTTTTGCTTATTGGACAAGGTCAAGACAGCACATCCCCGTTTCATTTAGTTTGGGATTGTTTTATTTTGTTTCGTGACTAGTGAACACGACCATGCAAACAAGAAGGGAGAGACTCATTATAGAATATGTCTATGGAGAGATGTCAGCTAATCTGTCGCTTTATGGCAGGGATTTGACAGGCTTTTGTTCCAGTCCAGCTTTAATACACTTGTTTATGCAAAAATGTGTCTAAATTGAAGGCTGTGTGAGTTTATTGAAGTGTGTTAGTGCTGGGTTGGAACAAAAGTCTGCTAACACTGGGTTTGTCCTCCACTACTGGGCGATAATATGGATGATGATAATCTGTTAGGCCGACACACCTAACATAAATGGTAGTAGTGTCTGACGACAGACTGGGATACAACGACTAATGAAGAACTTTGTTCCGATAGGCAGATTTTTCGCCACATCATTTGGACAAATCAAGATTTCGCAGGTGCTCACATCTTTAACATTTCGGAAAGCGAGGGGACATTTGGCCCATAGACTTAACCAAAACCGTCTGAGAGTTTCTGTTTATAGCTGTGGAGACTTTGCTAGTCTAGTTAGTATCTTTTCAAACACGTCTCCCCCAGAACTTAATTGAGCATCTGGCTCAATACGCAATATTTTCACTGGAAGGCCAAAGAGATCATCAAGGGCATCAACCACCCGAGCCACGGCCTGTTCATCCCGCTATCATCCAGATCTCAAGGTCATCAGACTGTTAAATAGCCATCACCATCTGGCTGCCACCCAGTTACTCAACCCTAGCCCTTAGAGGCTGCTGCCCTATGTACACTAGTCACTTTATTAATGTTTACATACTGTATTTTAGTCAAATGCTCATCCTAATATTTATACGTTTCTAAATTCCATTATTTTACTTTTAGATTTGTGTGTATTGTTGTGAATTGTTAGATACTACTGCACTGGAGCAAGGAACACAAAAATTTCTCTACACCCACCATAACATCTGCTTAATATGTGTATGTAACCAGTAACATTTCATTTGTGCTAGATTTGGATGAAAATAATGATTCTGACAACTAATAATAATTCTTATGATCATAGTTGTAATTAGGGGTGTGAATGTGTAGCCCTTTCCTGCAGTCAATAACCATAAGCACCCTCTATTGCCTCATGGGTGGAATGTTAATATTTTTCAGAATTTATGTATATTTTTATTTAATCAGACCAAAATCCGGTGTTTCTATGTCAAAAAGTGTTGTTATATTTCAGTCTTCTGTGATGTTTATAAAGTGTAATATTGGGATGCAAACTCAAAATGTAATATATTTCAACTCTATATCTGGCATGGTACAGGTGTCGTCCTTTTTTTAAGCCCATAACCATCTGTGTGAGGTGTATACATTTGTTTCAAAGTAGATTTGTTTAAGTCTACTAATAATTACTCTGTGTGACCCTGATTTAGGCCCACTGCTGAAAAAAACAGGTTAAATGTTTGAGATTCAGCCTATGACTGCAGTAGATAGAACATAGCGGGCATACCCAATAGGACCATATTCTGCATTGAGTTGTTCTTATCGTTTTAATGGAAAAAATGGCAGTGTAAATGTTAAGATTTTTTTCCCTTTGTTCCATCCAGTCATAATTGTTATTATTATTATCAGGCATTTGTCTAACTACCCCAAACCAAAATGTCACCAAGCCATTCAGATATGGGTAAATATGTGGAAGAAATTGTATATTTTTTAAAGATGAATGAAAAACACTAATCTTGAATAGATAAGTAATTCAAACCCCTGATTCAATACATGTTAGAATCACCTTTGGCAGCAGTTACAGCTGTTTGGGTAAGTCTAAGAGCTTTGCACACCTAAATTGGACAATATTTGCCCATTATTAATAAGAATTATTATATATTATATTATATTATTATATATTATTAATAAGAACCTTGGCGTGATCCTGGATCCTGGACAACACCCTGTCGTTCTCAACTAACATCAAGGCGGTGGCCCGTTCTTGTAGGTTCATGCTCTACAACATCCGCAGAGTACGACCCTGCCTCACACAGGAAGCAGCGCAGGTCCTAATCCAGGCACTTGTCATCTCCCGTCTGGATTACTGCAACTCGCTGTTGGCTGGACTCCCTGCCTGTGCCATTAAACCCCTACAACTCATCCAGAACGCCGCAGCCCGTCTGGTGTTCAACCTTCCCAAGTTCTCTCACGTCACCCCGCTCCTCCGCTCTCTCCACTGGCTTCCAGTTGAAGCTCGCATCCGCTACAAGACCATGGTGCTTGCCTACGGAGCTGTGAGGGGAACGGCACCTCAGTACCTCCAGGCTCTGATCAGGCCCTACACCCAAACAAGGGCACTGCGTTCATCCACCTCTGGCCTGCTCGCCTCCCTACCACTGAGGAAGTACAGTTCCCACGCAGCCCAGTCAAAACTGTTCGCTGCTCTGGCCCCCCAATGGTGGAACAAACTCCCTCACGACGCCAGGACAGCGGAGTCAATCACCACCTTCCGGAGACACCTGAAACCCCACCTCTTTCAGGAATACCTAGGATAGGATAAAGTAATCCTTCTCACCCCCCCCTTAAAAGATTTAGATGCACTATTGTAAAGTGGCTGTTCCACTGGATGTCTTAAGGTGAACGCACCAATTTGTAAGTCGCTCTGGATAAGAGCGTCTGCTAAATGACTTAAATGTAATGTAAATGTATTATATATATTTTTTTTTACTTTTCAAGCTCTGTTAAGTAGGTTGTTGATAATTGCTACACAGCCACTTTCAAGTTGTGCCATAGATTTTTAAGCAGATTTAAGTCAAAATTTCAACTGGGCCTCTGAGGAACATTCAATGTTGTCTTGGTAAGCAACTCCAGTGTATATTTGGCCTTGAGGTTTAGGTTATTGTCCTGCTGAAATGTGAATTTGTCTCCCAGTGTCTGTTGGAAAGCAGACTGAACCAGGTTTTCCTCTAGGATTTTGCCTATGCTTAGCTCTATTCAGTTTCTTTTTATCCACCCCAAAATATCCATAGTCCTTGCCGATGACGAGCGTATCCATAATGATGCAGCCACTACCATGCTTGAAAATATGAAGAATGGTACTCCGTGATGGGTTGGATTTTGACCAAACACAATGCTTTGGAGCAAAAGTTCATTTCTTTGCCACATTTTTTTTGAGTAGAACTTATTTGCCTTATTGCATACATGATGCATATTCTGTACATTTTACTCCGTCATTTAGTTTGTCTTGTGGAGTAACTACAATGTTGTTGATCCATCCTGTTTGCTCCTATAACAGCCATTCAATTCTGTAACCGTTTTAAAGTCACCAATAGCCTCCCGGTGAAATCCCTGAGCACTTCCCTTCCTCGCCGGCAACTGAGTTCAGGACACCTGTATCTTTGTAGTGATTGGGTGGGTGTATTGATACACCACCCAAAGCATAATTCATAACTCCACCATTCTCTAAGTGATATTCAGTGTATGCTTTATCTTTTTTTAATCCAAATCTTTGCGATTTAATGGCGAGGAGGCAGAATAAAAGCAGGGGAAAAATGCATACTATTTTTATGAAACACCAGCAGTATGTTTTTTCAACCCTGGTCTGATTAACTGAATGCGATACACAACATCCGGGACTAGCATTAGCCACTGGTGGTGGTGGACAAGGTGTTTCATAAAGAAAGTACGCATTTTTCCTGTTTTTTCCCCCACCTTCTTGGCATTAAATCGAGTTAAGGAAGAAATTGACACCTTTGCAGCCTGAATGGAGAATGTTTAATGTACAAACCGGTCCATGGAGGATACAAGCGTTAAGCTAGCTGCATAGATTCCCTTTGGATAGTAAGATTAAACAACTCAATATTGCCATCTGCCGGCCATTGGGCTATCTTTATGTGACTCTGTGCAGCCAATGGCAATGTCCGCTTTAGGTATAATGGCGGGTAGCCTGTGCGGAGTCCCCAGAAAACGCTAACATCTGGTTTTCAGGGTACAGTATTTTCATCCGAATTTCAGTTTCCCATGTAAAATGGAAGTGGGAAGTCAGCTCAAGCGTCTTTCAACACCTGCTACGTTAGGTTAAATGCCAGGAGCCTTGTGGATTTGACAGCTTTAACACAATTCCACCTCCGACTGTTAAAACATCAGCTATGCAGATGTCGGCTAAAGAGGATTTGATTGAATCTGGCCCATAGGATCTCTATTAGAGGTCGACCGATTAATCGGAATGGCCGATTAATTAGGGCCGATATCAAGTTTTCATAAAAATCGGAAATCGGTATTTTTGGACACTGATTTGGACGTTGTTTTGTTTTTTACACCTTTATTTAATCTTTATTTAACTAGGCAAGTCAGTTAAGAACACATTCTTATTTTCAATGACGTCCTAGGAACGGTGGGTTAACTGCCTCGTTCAGGGGCAGAACGACAGATTTTTACCTTGTCAGCTCGGTGATTCAATCTTGCAACCTTACAGTTAACTAGTCTAACGCTCTAACCACCTGATTACATTGCACTCCACGAGGAGACTGCCTGTTACGCGAATGCAGTAAGCCAAGGTAAGTTGCTAGCTGGCATTAAACGTATCTTATAAAAAACAATCAATCAATCAATCATAATCACTAGTTAACTACACATGGATGATGATATTAGTAGTTTATCTAGCGTGTCCTGCATTGCATATAATCGATGCGGTGCGTATCGTTGCTCCAATGTGTACCTAACCATAGACATCAATGCCTTTCTTAAAATCAATACACAGAAGTATATATTTTTAAACCTGCATATTTAGCTAAAAGAAATCCAGGTTAGCAGGCAATATTAACCAGGCAGAGTCAAGTGTATATGCAACAGTTTGGGCCGCCTAATTTTCCAGAATTTTAAGTCATTATGACATAACATTGAAGGTAACAGGAATATTTAGACTAATGGATGCCACCCGTTAGATAAAATACGGAACGGTTCCGTATTTCACTGAAAGAATAAACTTCTTGTTTTCGAGATGATAGTTTCCGGATTCGGCCATATTAATGACCTAAGGCTCGTATTTCTGTGTGTTATCATGTTATAACTTAAGTCTATGATTTGATAGAGCAGTCTGACTGAACGATGGTAGGCAGCAGCAGGCTCGTAAGCATTCATTCAAACAGCACAGTCGTGCGTTTTGCCAGCAGCTCTTCACAAGCACAGCGCTGTTTATTACTTCAAGCCTATCAACTCCCGAGATTAGGCTGGTGTAACCGATGTGAAATGGCTAGCTAGTTAGCGGGGTGCGCGCTAATAGCGTTTCAAACGTCACTTGCTCTGAGACTTGGAGTAGTTATTCCCCTTGCTCTGCATGGGTAACGTTGCTTCGAGGGTGGCTGTTGTCATTGTGTTCTTGGTTCAAGCCCAGGTAGGAGCGAGGAGAGGGACGGAAGCTATACTGTTACACTGGCAATACTAAAGTGCCTATAAGAACATCCAATAGTCAAAGGTTATTGAAATACAAATGGCATAGAGAAATAGTCCTATAATTCCAATAACTACAACCTAAAACTTCTTACCTGGGAATATTGAAGACTCATTTTAAAAGGAACCACCAGCTTTCATATGTTCTCATGTTCTGAGCAAGGAACTTAAACGTTAGCTTTCTTACAATGGCACATATTGCACTTTTACTTTCTTTCCAACACTTTGTTTTTGCATTATTTAAACCAAATTGAACATGTTTCATTATTTATTTGAGGCCAAATTGATTTTATTGATGTATTATATTAAGTTAAAATAAGTGTTCATTCAGTATTGTTGTAATTGTCATCATTACAAATAAAATAAAAACATTAAAATCGTCCGATTAATCGGTATCGGCTTTTTTTGGACCTCCAATAACCGGTATCGGTATCAGGGTTAAAATCATAATCGGTCGACCTCTAATCTCTATGGCAGAAACAGACAGCACACTGGGGCAAACCATAAGCAATTGAGGGTGATCTATTGTACTATTCACAGGTGGTTGGTTTCACCTTAATTCGGGAGGACGGGCTCGTGGTAATGGCTGGAGTGAAATGACTGGAATGGTATCAAATAAATCAAACACATGGTTTCTATGTGTTTGATGCCATTCAATTCTCTCCAGTCCAGCCATTATTATGAGTCGACCTCCCTTCAGCAGCCTCCACTGGTACTATTACACATGGAAACATTCAAACTTTTGTCATGTGTTCTTATTTTTGCTATCTATCTTTAGACAAATAACAGCATAATGGGTCACAAATTCCTCTGTGATTATATTATTCAAGTGTTATTTCATGGAAAATACTGCAATGACCAGAAAAATGTATAATGTATGAGAACACTTTGTAACAAATCATAAATGTATAAAATGAACTTCTAGTCAAATTCCAGGCACACTATTAACCATTTGGAATGCGTATGACATGCCTTCGTCTGTTTTCACTGTATATTTTAGTGTATACATTTATTATATAATGCCTACTAAATACCGTAATCACTAAGGGTGGGTTAGGATGCACTTACTGTTTCTCCAAGACAATTCGTGGGGCTATTGCCTTCAGGACATATTCTGTCCTCGATCTGTCAAACTAGACAAACTTATAATTTTACAGTAGGCGCATGTGAACTAAATATGACAGTCCCCCATATCGTGAAGGAGTAAGGGGCTAAAACGTGTCTTCAGATTTTCAGTTAAAGTTATGTAAACTATTGAGGAAAATTCACATCTTTAAACCTTGGTAATAACTGTCTATGGTATATTTAGCTATTATTTGTCTCATTGAGATTAAAGATATATATATATATTTAGCAAAAGAGACCTATAATATCTGCCTTTCAAAATCCTTATGACCCTCAGTCAAAAAAAATGTACTCACAGAATCATATGGATGGTTGGATATATACATTTTATTCCCCCATCTCCCATAGCCACATAAGAAAGCTCCAACAAGCATGATCAAGATTTTATATGATGCTATGTCTACTTACATTCTCCATACAAGCCTGTGGGGGAAATACATACACAATAATCAGCAAATCCGGACGATATCCCCTCTGACGTTTGGTTGGCGTGGAAATCGGGGACACAGTAGCATTCATTGTTCAGCGAGCTTTTCCACTTAGTTAAACCCACCGACAGCAATGAATGTTGATTGTGACCTTTGCTGTGGTTAGAGGCTGGAGGATTGGTTTCTGTGTGTGTGTGTGTTTAGGAGGGGGTAGATGCAGAGGGGTGGAGAGGCAGATAGGACCATAGTGTTCATCTTCCTTCTTCCTCTGGTCACATTGAGAGTTGGGCTGGCCACAGGGTACACTCAACGGTCGATGGTTTTTGTCAATTTAACTCAAACTCACCGACAGCGTTGAATGTTCACCGGGGAAAACAGGGCCTGATGGTGAGTCGGGCTGACAGTCGGGCTGACAGTTTGCTGCTTCGAGATGAGGAAAGATGAGGAGAGCAATAGGCAGGGCTGGATTACCGAATGGAGGTCGGGGGCCACCACCCAGATAGCAAAATGTGTAGAATTGCAGAAAATTAGCTATAAAACTTTCTCTCAGCCTCATGGCAAAATATGAACAATAGCATGAGATGAGCTATAAAAACAGAAAAACTAACATTTTCTCTTGTGTAGAAATGTGTAGAATACTATTACAAAACTGCTTTTTCTTCAACACAAAATGTGTTGAAATGCAGTTTCTCAAAAGAGACCCGCCTGGAGGTCGGTGCCCCGGGCCCCAAAAGCAGCCATGGCAATGAGCAGCTGGGCCTCTCTATTGCTCCCTCTCCATCCCTCTTTTATTCTCCCTATTTCTCGCTCATCCCTCTTATTCTCTCTCTCCATCTCTCCTTTATTATCTCGCCCACATGTATTCTCCCCCTCTCTCCATACCTCTATTCTCTCCCCATCCCTATTTTATTCTCACTCTTCATCACTCTTTTATTCTCCCGCTCATTCTTGTTTTATTCGCTCTCTCTCTTCCCTCTTTTATTCTCTCTCCGTCCCTCTTTTATTCTCCGTCCCTCTTTTATTCTCTCTCTCATCCCTCAGAGCTAGAAGGACACCACAAAGACATGGCCATTGTCCCTCATGTCTTAAAGTCACTTTTCAGACGCCTCCATTTACCTGTTGTTATAAGAGGATGGCTATTTAACTTTGAGTGTTTTAATATACTTAAAAGACTGAAACCATCTCATATTGCTCACCCACGTGAAATATATGTAGAGAGACTGAACTCTTGGAAATTAATGCAGACATCTTCTCTGCTTCCTCTTGGTCTCGTCCTCTGGCATAGATGAGAAAGCAAGGGAGAGAAAGAAAGGGAGGCATTAAGAATTCAAATATGCACTTTGGTTGGGTTAATAAACCTAAACCTATTAACATGTCAATTTCCAATAAAGCCCCATTTGTTTCACAGACCGTTCAATGTCCTGATTGCCAATTGTATACCGAGTGGCACCCCCTTTCCCTATAATGTATAGTGTACAAAACATTATGAACGCCTTCTCTTTCCATGACATAGACTGACCAGGTGAATCCAGGCGAAAGCTGTGATCCCTTATTGATGTCACTTGTTAAATCCACTTCAAATCAGAGTAGATGAAGGGGAGGAGACCTGGTTAAAGAAGGGTTTTTAAAGCCTTGATACAATTGAGACAAGGATTGTGCGTGTGCAATTACGAAGGGTGAATAGGCAAGACAAAATATTTGAGTACCTTTGAACGGGGTATGGTAAGTAGGTGCCAGGTGCACCAGTTTGTGTCAAGAACTACAACGCTGCTGGGACATCCAGCCAACTTGATACAACTGTGGGAAGCATTGGAGTCAAAATGGGTCAAAATCCCTGTGGAATGCTTTCGACACATTGAGGTGTCCATGCCCCAACGAATCGAGGCTGTTTTGAGGGCAAAAGGAAAGTGGGGGTGGAGGGTATTATAATACAATGTTCTAATATAATATTTTTTGTCCTAATATAATTATTCAAAGCATTTCACGTTATAATTTTGCTCCTAGTTTAACCTTCAGTTCAGCGGCTTATTTGTCTTAGACACATTTAATGCAAGGTCATGTACTTCACTTTTTGTTAAACTGTACGCGGAGCAGGAAAACACATTTGTTTTCACTCTCGGTAGCGGTTGAGGCTTTAGTCATCTTTTAGTCATCTTGAAAGTCCTGACTCATTTGAGTCTTGGTAAACAGCGCACCGTGAGAGCGCTAGGGGTGGTTTCTATCGGCATGTAGTCTATCGGCATGTGTTGCTAGCTACCTCAACTGAGAGACCTTAGCGTCAACACAACCTGCTGAGTCATGCTAATTGATAGCATCTGAAGTTTCACTATGATGTGGGGACCTTTCAAAGGCAAGACAGTCATCTGCATTTGTGACCACGCCAAAAATCGGTGAATGCACTCTCATGGAATGTGTGTGGCGCTTTTTCAATAATTAATGTGAGTAATACTAAAATGTGTTCAGTCATTTAATTTAATCTAAATGTAATAATGAACAGAATGTGACTGTCTTTCAAGGATGTTTTTTTCTCACGGGTGGACAAAGTGAACAGGAGACTATCTATATGTTGACCCTTCTTCATTAGCTAAATTCTCTTGTCTATTCCGTACTGCAAAAAAATTTACTAATTCCTAACCAGGCCTTTATTAGCTTGCTCGAGGGCCACATCAAACTCCCTGATCCCTGGCCCCTTATTAAGCCATTGGATTGACATTATGCGAATTGACAGAAGCGGATCAGCAGAGGTAATGGCAGTGTACTCCAAGGTCTTCTACGTCCAGAGGACGAGCATGACTCAGACTGGTTTGGTCAAGAGTCAGAGAGAAAGAGATGGACCCTGAGCTGACGTCCAAGCCCAAATCGGAGTGAAGGTGCTGGGCATGACTGCCGACGGGCCGGAGGAAGTGGAAGTCTACAGTATATGGGGCTAGGGGGGAGGAGGGGGTAGTCTTTTTCACTCAGACAAGCTGGTCTTAATGGTATGAGCAGCTCTGACATTTGACCACTTCATTATTGTAAGACGATGGTCGGTTGGAGACCACTGTGAATGTGCGGCTCAATGTAAAGGCTTTGTGTTAAAGTGATTTCCCCAATAGTCAAAGCATACAGAACAAGGTTGTACATAACCTTCTCTACAAATGTCTCCATTGCTGAAATGGAGACGATTTGATCTATTTTTGGATGAATGAGAAAGAGAAGACATAGCCAAATTACAACCACATGTATTGGGACCCATATCTAAAAACAACAAACTCTAGTGACAAATCGTTTGGCGCAATCAAATTACGTAAAAATAACAATGGAGCTGTCTGCACATTGCTATCGTAGCAGTGTGTGAATTTAGACTATTTTACAACTCAGGGAGCTCCTTTCAGACATGAGGGGTGCAGCGATGACACAAGGAATATTTTGTGACAACTGGTTAGGGACAGCCAGGCAACACAATACAATACAGGACAGACTGGTTTCCTCGCAGGGCAGCAGGCTACTGGGTCATGTTCATTAGGGAAGCGATTGGACAACAAAAATTTGAGTTTCTAATTGGACAAGTCCAGGTAGTCCCTCTCAGTTTCAGGCTGTTTTCATCCATTTGGTGCCAAATGAACATGACCCTTTTGGTGTTACTGACATATGAGACTGGTTGGGCAGTAGGCACACTTCATACACTGTAGTTATGGGAACTTGTAATCTTTTGGTGTAATTAGTTACATGTAACTACACTAGTAAGGAATTTAACAGAGCATTTGGTAAGTAAATTTTTTATTAGGCTACACTATAATAAAAAAAAAAATCATAGACCTCATCTGCAGTAGTTACATTCTGGCTACCAAAGTAGTTATATGTTGTATCTACATAATGGCATTAGGGTAAAGTAATGTATTGCAGACAGGTTGTCTATCTGAGGAGGAAATTCCTTCCTGTTTTTTTGTTAGATTTACAAGCTGCCAGTAGGTACAGACTGGTTAGCTCAGCCCGTCTGCAGCTCTCTCACACACACTATGTGATCTGTTTACCTCCATCTTAATGCTCACCTGCATCTCACCTTTGGGTGTGTTTGTGTGATCTTCTGGCTTCTTCTGTCTCTTCACAGCTGAATGGTCTCTCGAGTTGTTCTGTGACCTGCTGTCATGCACGCACGGACACACACACACAGAAAGAAAAATATAAAATACAAGGTTACTTATTTTGATTATTTGAAAAAATATTTTTTTTCCTGGATCAAAACAAGGGGCTTAAGTGGGTGGGCGTGCCTTGCCCGTTGGCGCAGCAGAATTTAAGGAAATTATAGAGGACCCCATCTTGGCGGTGTAGAGAAATGTAAAACATTTTAGGCCAATTTCCTGCAATTCTACACATTTCACTATGGAGTGGAGATATTTCTTTGCTGTTTTAAAGCAAATTTCCTGCAATTCTACACACTTTGCTATGGAGCACAAAGAAAATATTGCCGTTTTAGAGCTAATTTCCTGCAACTCTATTAATTTTGCCATGGCTAATGCAGTATTCTTCTGCTTAAACATAATAACAAAATCAATATGAATAAAATATTATATTTTTTATTCTCCCTGACTGTCTAGCTTTTATTTTGGTGATTGTTAGTTCTCAAAGATGATTTTTTTTTTTTTTTTTAAATAGTTCGATTATATTTTCGATTATATCTGATTTTAGTCATTTAAGTTTAAACTGAAAGCATTTTTCCATCACAAAAAAGTATTAATAATAAAAAAAGTTTTGGACCAGCCCAAGGATTTCAATTGCATAAAAATCCCTGAAAAATACTGAACTGATAACTGATAATACTGATAAGAGCACATGCAAAATATACTACAACAAAGCCACACACACTCCCTCTCGCTGCACTCAAACACACACACACACACACACACACACACACACACACACACACACACACACACACCATGTAACAGGCTGGGTTTGATGGGGTTGATTACAGTAATTGTGTGTTTGTGTGTGTGTGTGGGATCCTGTGGCAGGAAGGCCATTATGGAGTGGTGAGGACACACACACACACGAGAGGACAGGCTGTGACACCCGTATTGACGCCCAGCCACTGAGCACTGAACAAACCACAGACTCGCTCAAACCAAAGCCCTACTTAGAAAAAAACAAAATGGCAGCAGTTTCCCTGCATCAGGCCTCATGTGAATAGCACATAAAGAAAGCAATCCTCCATTTGGGCACTGGGCTTGCTAATCTGCCGCTACTGCTAAGTAGAAAGACCGGCAGACCTGTAGCCTAGCAGACTGTATGCATATTTTGGGCTCTCTCAAAACACGGGTGAGCTCACACAAATAAACACACACACACACACACACACACACACACAGTTACGCTGGGGGATGGGGGGAGTGGCTCAGGCAGTTAGTCTCACTGTGGTAACTGAGAAGAAGAGGTTCACAAACGCCTATATTATGTATCTCATACCATGTATTTCATAGAGTGCCTTTATGGCTACACATTTACCCATCTACACATTAAAGCCATTGCTCATCCATTGTTCAAAAGGCACTACACTTTCAGTATAATGTGCAACAAGACAGTGGCAAACAAATGTTCCCTTATTCACTCCTAAATTGTCATGACACTGAAGAAGGCTTAGGCCGAAACCTTTGTCTATCTACCTACCCCTGAATGAAATATATACTAAAAATACAATTTAAAAAATAAACCTTGAATCTCCTTTTTGAGTATGGACCAGCTAAACAATTTTGGAATTCTATTACATTTTGGTCAACACACCTGTTCTGAGTGTAGTGGTCACACAAACTTTCGTGTGTGTGTGTGTGTGTGTGTGTGTGAGAGAGAGATGACAGAAAGAGAGAGAGAGAGCAGAGATTGAAAACCTGAGAGAGATACAAAGCCAGATACAGAAACCAAGAGAAAGAGACAGATGGATGGATGGAAACAGAAATCCAGAGACAGACTGAGATAGAAATGGAGAGAGGGAAGAGAGAGGACTGAGATAGAAATTAAGAGGGAGAGAATGCCAGATAGAGAGAGAAAGAAAGATGGAGACTTAAATAGTGAATAATAACCACAATCACTCCAGTATCCCTTACATTGGCTGATGAAAACATCAATAGTCATCCATTAGCCATGCCGTCCTCTCTCTCTCTGCTCTCATTCTGAAGGTCTTAATAGCGACACTGTTTGTGTGTGTGTGTGTGTGTGTGAGTGTGTGTGTGTGTCAGTCTGATGTTCACACAATGCTCATCTAACCAGCTAACAGGGTCCATACAACAAATTCCTGTGTTTTCTGAATCTGCAACAAGACGTATAGGACACATATACAGTTCAAGTTTTTATAGTCAATGTCGAAGCTAAACTCAGCAAAAAAAGAAACGTCCCTTTTTCAGGACGCTGTCTTTCAAAAAGAATTCGTAAAAATCCAAATAACTTCGCAGATCTTCATTGTAGAGGGTTTAAACACTGTTTCCCATGCTTGTTCAATGAACCATAAACAATTAATGAACATGCACCCGTGTAATGGTCATTAAGACACTAACAACTTACAGACAGTAGGCAATTAAGATCGCAGTTACGAAAACTTAGCACACAAAGAGGGCTTTCTACTGACTCTGAAAAACACCAAAAGAAAGATGCCCAGGGTCCCTGCTCATCTGCGTGATCGTGCCTTAAGGCATGCTGCAAGGAGGTATGAGGACTGCAGGTGTGGAAAGGGCAATCATTTGCAATGTCCGTACTGAGAGATGACTAAGACAGTGCTACAGGGAAACTGGACGGACAGCTGATCGTCCTCGCAGTGGCAGACCACGTGTAATAACACCTGCACAGGATCGGTACATCCGAACATCACATCTATGGGACTGGTATAGGATGGCAACAACAACTGCCCGAGTTACACCACGAATGTAAAATCCCTCCATCAGACTGCTCAGACTGTCCGCAATAGGCTGAGGCAGGTCCTCACCAGACATCACCAACAACAACGTCACCTATGTGCACAAACCCACCGTCGTTGGACCAGACCGGACAGGCAAAAAGTGTTCTTCACTGACGAGTCGTGGTTTTGTCTCACAAAGGGTGATGGTCGGATTTGCGTTTATCGTCGACGGAATGAGCGTTACACCGAGGCCTGTACTCTGGAGGGGGATGTTTGGAGACGGAGGATCCGTCATGGTCTGGGGCGGTGTGTCACAGCATCATCGGACTGAGCTTGTTGTCATTGCAGGCAATCTCAATGCTGTGCGTTACAGTGAAAGACATCCTCCACCCTCACGTGGTACCCTTCCTGCAGGCTCATCCTGACATGACCCTCCAGCATGACAATGCCACCAGCCATACTGCTCATTCTGTGCGTGATTTCCTGCAAGACAGGAATGTCAGTGTTCTGCCAGCGAAGAGCCCGGATCTCAAACCCATTGAGCACGTCTGGGACCTGTTGGATCGGAGGATGAGGGCTAGGGCCATTCCCCACAGAAATGTCCGGGAACTCACAGGTGCCTTGGTGGAAAAGTGGGGTAACATCTCACAGCAAGAACTGGCAAATCTGGTGCAATCCATGAGGAGGAGATGCCCTGCGGTACCTAATGCTGCTGGTGGCCACACCAGATACTGACTATTACTTTTGATTTTAACCCCCCCCCCCCCTCCCGTTTGTTCAGGGACACATTATTCCATTTCTGTTAGTCACATGTCTGTGGAACTTGTTCAGTTTATGTCTCAGTTGTTGAATCTTATGTTCATACAAATATTTACACGTTACGTTTTCTGAAAATAAACGCAGTTGACAGTGAGAGGATGCTGAGTTTATCAGTATCTTTTAGTATTTTCCATTAGCAATGCAATTGTACCATGATTCTAGAAGCTGGTTGAAGGGAGCCTAGGCCGGTGTAGAGTGAAGTTTCTCCCAAACGCTGATCTTGAGTTAGTTTGGCATTTTCCCCACTGATGGTTAAGGTTAGTATTAGGGGAGGGAAAGCTGATCATAGAACTGTACCTATAGGAAACATCACCCCAGAGCAGTCCAAGACACCAACAGCATCTTACACACACACTCAGAATGATCAGCATGAGCCTACTACCACAGAGTCAGTACTTAACCAAACCACGGGCTCTGGGTATAAAATAATCACACACAAATAGTTGACTTGCCTAGTTAAAAAGGTTTAATCAAATATAAATAAGAAAAACATTTCCCTGTACTTGTGCACATTACATGAAACACGGACACACACACTAAGACAGAAACCAACCCTAATTATCCTGCAGCAGACCTATGACAAAAAGGTACAGTATACTCTCCATAATTGGACAGTACAATTGCAGATGTGAATTAACCTGGCGAACGTTGATGCACATAAAACAAAGATGGGAACCAGATATTGAGACCCCTGGAGAGGGAGAAAGAGGAGAAGGGATGGGGGGGGGAAGCAGAAAGAGAGAGGCTTTCCCATAGTAACTAGGCCTAGGGTGGCATTCCTTGATCCCGGCGCTCCGGAGTTTGGTCTCGTTGGTAAGTGGAGTAGGGATGTTTCCATAGGGGTAAATGTAACAGTTGTTTGTTTTCTCTCTCTCTCACTCTCTGTGTGTGTAAAAGGCCATCAGGGTCTTAGGGTTTCATTAGTCAGACAGAGAAGATGCACAGGCCAGTATGAGGGGAGCAACACACAAAGTTCTTACTGCAAAGTACTTGCATTCACTAATATGCAACAGTAGCCCTTTTGGAAAATTGCAGATTTGGGCACTGATAAGCGCCTAAAATGGAACACAGTGGCTGTACAGTAGCATGTTCTAAATGACATCAGAGCTCAGGCTCTGCGATTCACAGCGCCGTATGGGTTTTGACTGACAGCCATTCTTGAACTTCAGCACCGCATGCCACAAGAAGTTCCCCTCATTCCCTCATTCCACCCGATAATTGGGCAACATTTGCAAATTGTTTGTTTTGTGAGAGAAATTCTGGAAATTAAGAGGACTCTATGTATTTTTGAAAGATGAGACGATGAGGATTATAATAAATACCAATTTAATGTCATACAAGCAAGCCAAACACCCGTGAGTCCAAAATGTGCACTTCACATTCCCCTATCATAAAACTTATGTCATTTTCAGCGACAACGTTAATGATCACTATGTTTGATGTACAGTTACAAGAAGATATGGCATCATATCCTGGGTTGTTCTGAACAGAATGAGCCAATGTTTGTCTCTTGTGAAGAAAACTTACTGCGAAATAAGCACCTGAAACAAGGAGATAAACTCAATAATACTACTGTGTCACTAACTAGTCACACACACACAGATACAAACAGACGCACACACACACACACACACAACGTTGTTAGAGTTAGACAAAGAGAACCCCCAAAAAATAAACATGATTTACGAACTATTGGGTATGTCTCATTGCCTTTTTAGCCTGTTCAGATAGAAATGTATTGTGTAGAATGGATATGATTGTCTGTCATGCAGAATAGGGAATCGTGTCAGCTCTATTCATAAGGAACTGTGTCAGCTCTATTCATGAAATTTCTAGGCTTGCTGAATAGATCCCAGCTGCAGCTGGGAGCACTCAGTCCCTTCCTTCCCTGCCTGCCATAGCGCAAATACCAGCCAGGCCAACCGGTCACCACTGTGGCCCCCGAGATTTTCCCCTGGTTAAATATCCAGATGTACTTTTTAATGCACCCCAGTTACTAAATTTCCCATATGCTGGTTATAATACTAACTGTAGAATGTCTTTCCTCCTTAATGTAGACCATAGAGGGTAAAGAACAGCCTATTGTATAACTATGCCATATCCAAAATAGACGTGGTGGAATAAATTAGCAAAACCTCTTTCAATCGTTTTTTAAAATAAAAATGTGCAAAACAGAAGGACTAAAAATGTCCATTCCAAAAGTGATGTGCTAAATATGGATTTGATGGTGAAATACAGCACCTTAACTATTTAAATGGATCTACATTCACAGAGAAGGAACAATGATTGACCTCGATTGTTAATACCTCGCTTTGATGTTAAATATTACTGGGATGCGGTTGGCAGTGCTGCTGTGGCTGAGAGCGAGAAGAAAAATTAGGCCTTTATTCCGGTGACTGAATCTCTCTCTCTCTTGCTAAAACCAAGTAGGGCATTCTTCATTAGGACAGATATGGCACGACTCGCCAATTTATTCCTTCATTAGCTCACTACAGTAGAAACATGGGGACCACCCACACGTTTATGCCCTCTCAAACAACTACGCACAATAAAAGAGCTGCTCTCTGGTGACTAAACGAGGGAATTCACACAAATAAAAACGGGGGGGACATTTAAAGAAACGCACCTTTTGTACATGTTCACCAGAAGAAAACCGTGTAATATACAGTGCCTTCAGAATGCATTCACACCCCTTGACTTATTCCACATTTTGTTGTGGTACAGGCTAAATTCAAAATGGATGAAACAACTCTAATATCGCACCCATCTACAAACAATACCCCATAATGACAAAGTGAAAACATGTTTTTAGAAATGTTTGCAAATGTATTGAAAATAAAATAAAGAAATATCTATTTTATTTTCTAAGATTTTCCTGAGTTACAGTTCATATGAGGAAATCAGTCAATTGAAATACATTTATTAGACCCTAATCTACAGATTTCACACGACTGGGATTACATACATCTATTGGTCACAGATACCTTTAAATAAATGGGCCTCATGATCATCACTGTATTGCTGTGCATTCAAATTGCCATCGATAAAATGCAATTGTATTTGTTGTCCGTAGCTTATGCCTCCCCATACCATAACCCCTCTGCATGGTTTTACCGTAAGATGTGTATAGAAATGTCTATGAATGGTTTTACCACAGCGTCTGCAGTAAAGCAACCAGTAGAGACATGGTTTTGCCGTAGCGTGTGCAGTAAAACAACCAGTAGAGACATGGTTTTACCGTAGCGTGTGTAGTAAAACAACCAGTAGAGACATGGTTTTACCGTAGCATGTGTAGTAAAACAACCAGTAGAGACATGTCTGTCTAGCTGTAGACCACCCAGAGCAGTCATCCAAACAATCCCCCCTCCCTCTCACAATTCCTAATTGTCTCCATCCTCTAGTTCTACTCCCAACACATCTAAACTAAAACTAGCCCCACAGCAAGCCTCAAACAAAACATCAGTCACGGGAGAATTTTAGGGCTTTGCAATATATATATTTATGCCTAAAATAGTACAAAGAGTTTTCCCTGGTCGATTCATATGGCAAGGAAAAACTCAAGTCCCCAATTATAGTAGGAAATCTGTTCTTATGCATGCTTATTGATGCAGCTTTGCATGCACTAACAACAACAAGTCTTGTAAACGTTACCCATTGACGACAACGTTAAGACAGAACCTCTGCTGGAGTTCAACTGCTCAGTGTACAGAGGTAGTCAGACTTGAGAAAACACATTGCTAGCGAGTCCTTTTGACTTCAAAGACGCGACTTAAAAAATACCACTATATCAAGCCGTGCCAGACAGAGGAAGACCCGGAAAGGAGAGAAGGAAAAGACAGAGAGAACTCAAACATTGTAATAACGGAGTGTCAGTGTTATGAATACACTGCTCGATTTCCTTTCATAGGTTTGTTATTTTAAGATGGTAATATCAGGGGCAGCCAAGTCAAGGGGTAGGCAGGACCCGTAGCAATGCCTCTCTGCCAAAACCCTTTGATCATCTGCCCACCTCGCTCAGAATGTTTTGTTTCTAAACAAATAGTTTAGATGCTTTGCTAAAGTACGGTGACATTCCGTTGCGCTAAACAGTGCCCGAAAAAGACTCTGGGGGAAACAAAAGATAAAGGGTTCTTCGACTGTCCCTGTATGATAACCTTTTTTGGTTCAAGGTAGAACCCTTTTGGTTCAAGGTAGAACCCTTCCCCTCAATGAATAACCCCCAAAAGCCCTTTAGAAGTTGGAATCAATAACCAATACCTTCAGGGACAGCATAAGAACCCTTTATGGTCCTAAGTAGCACATTTCTTTCTAAGAGTGAAGAGAAGGAGCAGAAAAGGAAACCAGAGAGCATAAGAGAGAAAAGTTCCTCTCCCTCCTCGGCACCAAAATGTTCAAAAACCTCCAACCCTGAGGTTATCTGTTTCTGTCAGAGGTTAGCGCCGATGCTAACAAAGGCTGTTTATTCTAGGCAGCATGGCTAATGACCCATAATCAATTAATTATTAGCATTATGGAGACCTTAACGCCTTCCTTTGATTTACCAGCTGATACGCAAAACATAACTAAAATCTCACAACTAAATTCAGTCCCAATAATCTCTCATTCCTACTGAACAGTGCACTTGTTCAATTCTCCCCACAAATGTAAAATTATTGGATTGGTATAGGCATTGGCTGGAAAGAGTTCCATATATCTGTAATTTCCTTTCAAATCCAAAGGGGGAATAAGTGCATAATTCGGGAGAAAGGAGAGATTATTGGGACATTTCAATGAAGAGGTTGAGCCACCATACAATGTCAACTCCAAGCACTGTAGCTCTTTGAAAGCTGAGGAAGTTCATGAGCCAAAGAGAAAATATGGAGTATTGCTTCTATGAAAAATATATAAACGGTCTCACAAAAAGGTGCTAATTGTAAACAAGGGTCAAAAGAGACTTTGGGGAGCATATTTTGTAGTCTATTATACACTGAACAAAAATATGAACGCAACATGTAAAGTGTTTGTCCCATGTTTCATGAGCTGAAACAAACGGTCCCAGATATTTTCAATGCACACAAAAACCTTATTACTCATACATTTGGTGCACAAATTTGTTTACATCTCTGTTAGTGAGCATTTCTCCTTTGTCAAGATAAACCATCCAGCTTACAGGTGTGGTATATCAAGACACTGATTAAACAGCACAATCATTACACATGTGCACCTCATGCTGGGGACAATAAAAGGCCATTCTAAAATGTGCAGTTGTCACACAACAATGCCACAGATGTCTCAAGTTGAGAGTGCGTGCAATTGGCATGCTGACGGCAGAAATGTCCACCAGAGCTGTTGCCAGGGAATTTAATATTACATTTCTCGATCATAAACCGCTTCCAACATTGTTTGAGAGAATTTGGTAGTACGTCCAACCGGCCTAACAACTGCGGACCATGTGTAACCATGCCAGCCCAGGACCTTCACATCAGGCTTCTTCACCTGCGGAATCATCGGAGACCAGCCACCTGGATATCTGATGAAACTGTTTGCACAACCAAAGAATTTCTGCACAAACTGTCAGAAAACGTCTCAGGGAAGCTCATCTGCATGCTCGTCATCCTCACCAGGGTCTTGACCTGACTGCAATTAAGCATCATAACCAACATCAGTGGGCAAATGCTCACCTTCGATGGCTATAGGCACGCTGGAGAAGTGTGCTCTTCCCAGATGAATCACAGTTTCAACTGTACCGGACAGATGGCAGACAGAGTATATGGTGTTGTGTGGGCGAGCGGGTTTGCTGATGGTGGCAGTGGGGTTATGGTATGGGCAGGCATAAGCTGCAGACAATGAACACAATTGCAATTGATCGATGGCAATTTGAATGCACAGAGATACCGTGACGAGATCCTGAGGACCAATGACGTGCCATTCAACCAAGGCAAGTTGCAAGGATCTGTACACAATACCTGGAAGTTGTAAATGTCCCAGTTCTTCCATGGCCTGCATAATCACCAGACACATCACTCATTGAGCACATTCACCGCCCCTACTTTTTAAAAATGGTATCTGTGACCAACCGATGCATTCCCAGTCATGTGAAATCCATAGATTAGTGCCTAATGAATTTATTTCAATGACAGATTTCCTTATATTAACTGCATAACTCAGTAAAATCTTTGAAATTGTTAGATGTTGCGTTTATTTATGTTCAATGTACTGCTCTAAAAAGCAGTTTGTGAATGGAAATGCTCTCTTCTAAATGACAATATTCATTATTGCTTTCATTACACAGGCTAAAGTGGTACCGCCCTCTAAAAAAAGCATTTTACAAATGGATATACTTTCAATAATCAATTGCATTCGGAAAGTATTCAGACCCCTTCACTTTTTCTACATCTTGTTTACGTTACATTAGTCTTATTCTAACATTGATAAAATAAAATAAATCCTCAATCTTCACATAATACCCCATAATGACAAAGCAGAAATGTTTTTACATTTATTCAGAAAATTGTGAACAGAAATACCGTATTCAGACCCTTTTCTGTGAGACTGACCTAAAAAAAAACTTGTGATCTGGGTCATTGTCCTGTTGAAAAAATACATTGATAGTCCCACTAAGCGCAAACCAGATGGGATGGCGTATCGCTGAAGAATGCTGTGGTAGCCAATTCTAAATAAATCACAGACAGTGCCACCAGCAAAGCACCCCCACACCACCTCCTCCATGCTTCACGGTGGGAACCACATATATAGAGATCTTCTGTTCACCTAATGTGCGTCTCACGAAGATTGTGGTTGGAACCAAAATTTCTACATTTGGACTCATCAAACCAAAGGACGGATTTCCACCGGTCAAATGCCCATTGCTCATGTTTCTTGGCCCAAGCAAGTCTTTTCTTCTTATTGGTGTCATTTAGTAGTTTCTTTGCAGCAACTCGACCATGAAGGCCTGATTCATGCAGTCTCCTCTGAACAGTTGATGTTGAGATGTGTCTGTTACTTGAACCCTGTGAAGCATTTATTTGGGCTGCAATCGGAGGTGCAGTTAACTCTAATGAACTTATCTGCAGCAAAGGTAACTCTGGGTCTTCCTTTCCTGTGGCGGTCCTCATGAGAGCCAATTTCCTCATAGCACTTGATGGTTTTTGCAACTACACTTGAAGAAAATCATGTTGTTTCTCTTTACTTATTTGAGCTGTTCTTGCACTAATATAGACTTTGTCTTTTACCAAATAGGGCTATATTCTGTATAACCCCCCCACCTTGTCACAACACAACTGATTAGCTCAAACGCATTAAGAAGGAAATAAATTCCACAAATTAACTTTTAAGAAGGCACACATGTTAATTAAAATGCATTGAGAGGATGCCAAGAGTGTGCAAAGCTGTCATCAAGGCAAAGGGTGGCTACTTTGAAGAACGGCAAATATAAAATAGATTTTTTTGGTTACTACATGATTCAATACTCCTCACAAGACCTCAACTGGCAGCTTCATTAAATAGTACCTGGGAAAACACCAGTCTCAACGTCAACAGTGAAGATGCTGGCCTTCTAGGCAGAGTTGCAAAGAAAAAGCCAGGTCTCAGACTGGCCAATAAAAAGAAAAGATTAAGATGGGCAAAAGAACACAGACACTCCACAGAGGAACTCTGCCTAGAGGGCCAGCATTCCGGAGTCGCATCTTCACTGTTGACATTGAGACAGGTGTTTTGCGGGTACTATTTAATGAAGCTACCAGTTGAGGACTTGTGAGGCGTCTGTTTCTCAAACTAGACACTACTGTACTTGTCCTCTTGCTCAGTTGTGCACCGGGGCCTCCCACTCCTCTTTCTATTCTGGTTAGAGCCAGTTTGCGCTGTTCTGTGAAGAGAGTATTACACAGCGTTGTACGAGATCTTCAGTTTCGTGGCAATTTCTCGCATGGAATGGCCTTCATTTCTCAGAACAAGAATATACTGATGAGTTTCAGATGAAAGTTCTTTTTTTCTGGCCATTTTGAGCTGGTTCATGAGGAAAAGCCTATGTAGGACAAACAAAAAAACACTTAAAACAACGCATAGCTAAACACCTCAGCTCAATCAGGTGTAAGAACATTGACTATCCAGTAGCAGCCCACTTTGTTGAAGCTAACCATCCAATCTCCTCCCTCAAATACACAGGAATTGAGCATGTTGATCTACCAAGGAGAGGAGGTAACATTGAGATCCTACTTCTACAAAAGGGAGGCTTACTGGATATCATATCTAAAAACATTGAACCCTAGTGGTCTGAATATTGACTTTGATCTCAGACCTTTATGAACAAATCTTTATTTTATGAACAAGTCTTATAAATTGATACATTCTTTCTACAGCTTATTAGCGTAAACCTAATATGTTCCCCCTGTTGATGTTGCTTATTATGCATTAGGTATGAAGCAAAGGATTACATGTAACAAATACGAAATGAAATACGAAAACAAATATGTGAAATTGAATTAAACAATAATATATGTTGATGCTAATATTATGCACAATATTCAATTATGTTTCTATATGATAAAAAAAGCCTAACATATTTAATATGCCATACACTATTCTTTAACAGTTTTACTAATTCATTGTAATTAACTTAATCATTATGACACACCCCTCACCATTGTCATTGGTTGCACTGTTTGTCTACATAATCTGGTTCAAGTATTCATGACATTATCCTGAAGAAGGCAGCACAGTGCTGCCGAAACATTGGTTAATACCAAATCAACTACTGGGAGTTTATATATGGAGTGTGCGACTCTCTATTTTGATATTCTTTACTCAGCACAACAGTTTTCAGCTGTGCTAACATAACTGCAAAAGGGTTTTCTAATGATCCATTAGCCTTTTAAAATAATAAACTTGGATTAGCTAACACAACGTGCCATTGGAACACAGGAGTGATGGTTGCTGATTATGGGCCTCTGTACGCCTATGTAGATATTCCATTAAAAAAAATCGAATATGGAACAAAAATGGAAAAAACAAGCAACACCAGCTCAGACTCTGTGTGAGTGTGAGTGTGTGTATGTGTGTGAGTGAGTGAGATACACATACAGTTGAAGTCAGAAGTTTACATACACCTGAGCCAACAACATTTAAACTCAGTTTTTCACAATTCCTGACATTTAATCTGAGTAAAAATTCCCTGTTATTTGGTCAGTTAGGATCACCACTTTATTTTAAGAATGTGAAATGTCAGAATAATAGTAGAGAGAATGATTTATTTCAGCTTTTATTTCTTTCATCACATTCCAAGGGGGTCAGAAGTTTATATACACTCAATTAGTATTTGGTAGCATTGCCTTTAAATAGTTTAATTTTGGTCAAATGCTTTGGGTAGCCTTCCACAAGCTTCCCACAACAAATTGGGTGATTTTGGCCCATTCCTGCTGACAGAGATGGTGTAACTGAGTCAGGATTGTAGGCCTCCTTGCTCACACCCGCTTTTTCAGATCTGCCCACAAATTTTCTATGGTTTTGAGGTCTGGGCTTTGCGATGGCCACTCCAAAACCTTGACTTTGTTGTCCTTAAGCCATTTTGCCTGGAGTCATTGTCCATCTGGAAGATGCAACCAAGCTTTAGAGAGATGTTGCTTCAATATATGTTGCTTCAATATATCCACATGATTGTCCTACCTCATGATGCCATCTATTTTGTGAAGTGTGCCAGTTGCTCCTGCAGCAAAGCACCCCCACAACATGATGTTGCCACCCCTGTGCATCACGGTTGGGATGGTGTTCTTCGGCTTGCAAGCCTCCCACTTTTTCCTCCAAACATAACGATGGTCATTATGGCCAAACAGTTCTATTATTGTTTCATCAGACCAGAGGACATTTCTCCAAAAAGTACGATCTTTGTCCCCATGTGCAGTTGCAAACCTGTCTGGCTTTTTTCTGGCGGTTTTGGAGCAGTGGCTTCTTCCTTTCTGAGCGGCCTTTCAGGTTATGTCCATAT
Source organism: Oncorhynchus nerka (assembly GCF_034236695.1). Taxonomy (NCBI): domain Eukaryota; kingdom Metazoa; phylum Chordata; class Actinopteri; order Salmoniformes; family Salmonidae; genus Oncorhynchus; species Oncorhynchus nerka. The sequence continues at coordinate 46,576,342 of NC_088419.1, forward strand.
AGGACTCGTTTTACTGTGGATATAGATACGTTTGAACCTGTTTCCTCCAGCATCTTCACAAGGTCCTTTGCTGTTGTTCTGGGATTTCTTTTCGCACCAAAGTACATTCATCTCTAGGAGGTCTTGGCTGATTTATTTTGGTTTTCCGATGATGTCAAGCAAAGACGCACTGAGTTTGAAGGTAGGCCTTTAAATACATCCACAGGTACACCTCCAAATGACTCAAATGATGCCATTGTCCATGCTGTTTAAAGGCACAGTCAACTAAGTGCATGTAAACTTCTGACCCACTGGAATTGTGATACAGTGAATTATAAGTGAAATAATCTGTCTGTAAACAATTGTTGGAAAAATTACTTGTCATGCACAAAGTAGATGTCCTAACTGACTTGCCAAAACTATAGTTTGTTAACAAGAATTTTGTGGAGTGGTTGAAAAACTAGTTTTAATGACTCCAACTTAAGTGTGTGTTAACTTCCGACTTCAACTGTGTGTGTGGGTGTTTACACTACAATTAGTAGTTATGTTGTTTAATGGATTCCACCATTTTAAAGTAGTCAACTAGATGGGGATTCCTCTAATTGGGAGCAATCAGCCAATGAAGAAGGCTCCCGAGTGGCACAGCAGTCTAAGGCACTGCATCTCAATGCTAGGCGCGCCACTATAGACCCTGGTTCGATTCCAGGTTGTATCACAACCGGCCGTGATTGGGAGTCCTAATAGGGCAGCGCACAATTGGCCCAGCATCGTCCGAGTTAGGCCGTCATTGTAAATAAGAATTTGTACTTAACTGACTAGTGTCAACTGTGTTTATTTTCAGCAAATTTAACATGTGTAAATATTTGAATGAACATAACAAGATTCAACAACTGAGACAAACTGAACAAGTTCCACAGACATGTGACAGAAATGGAATAATGTGTCCCTGAACAAAGAGGGGGCCAAAATAATCAAAAGTAACAGTCAGTATCTGGTGTGGCCACCAGCTGCATTAAGTACTGCAGTGCATCTCCTCCTCATGGATTGCACTAGATTTGCCAGTTCTTGCTGTGAGATGTTACCTCACTCTTCCCCCAAGGCAACTGCAAGTTCCCGGACCTTTCTGTGGGGAATGGCCCTTGCCCTCATCCTCCAATCCAACAGGTCCCAGACGTGCTCAATGGGATTGAGATCCGGGCTCTTCACTGGCCATGGCAGAACACTGAAATTCCTGTCTTGCAGGAAATCATGCACAGAACGAGCAGTATGGCTGGTGGCATTGTCATGCTGGAGGGTCATGTTAGGATGAGCCTGCAGGAAGGGTACCACATGAGGGAGGAGGATGTCTTCCCTGTAACGCACAGCATTGAGATTGCCTGCAATGACAACAAGCTCAGTCCAATGATGCTGTGACACACCGCCCCAGACCATGACGGACCCTCCACCTCCAAATCGAGCCACTCCAGAGTACAGGCCTCGGTGTAACGCTCATTCCTTTGACGATAAACGCGAATCCAACCATCACACCTGGTGAGACAAAACCGCGACCCGTCAGTGAAGAGCACTTTTTGCCAGTCCTTTCTGGTCCAGCGACGGTGGGTTTGTGCCCATAGGCGACGTTGTTGCCGGTGATGTCTGGTGAGGACCTGCCTTACAACAGGCCTACAAGCCCTCGGTCCAGCCTCTCTCGGCCTATTGTGGACAGTCTGAGCACTGATGGAGGGATTATGCATTCCTGGTGTAACTCGGGCAGTTGTTGTTGCCATCCTGTACCTGTCCCGCAGGTGTGATGTTCGGATGTACCAATCCTGTGCAGGGTTGGTCCTGGTCAGTTCCTGGATGGGAGACCAGATGCTGCTGGAAGTGGTGTTGGAGGGCCAGTAGGAGGCACTCTTTCCTCTGGTCTAAAAAATAGCCCAATGCCCCAGGGCACTGCCCTGTGTAGGGTGCCGTCTTTCGGATGGGACGTTAAACGGGTGTCCTGACTCTCTGAGGTCATTAAAGATCCCATGGCACTTATCGTAAGAGTAGGGTTGTTAACCCCGGTGTCCTGGCTAAATTCCCAATCTGGCCCTCAAACCATCATGGTCACCTAATAATCCCCAGTTTACAATTGTCTCATTAATCCCCCTCTCCCCTGTAACTATTCCCCAGGTCGTTGCTGCAAATGAGAATGTGTTCTCAGTCAACTTACCTGGTAAAATAACGGATAAATAATTGTTTTTTTTAAAAGGTGTTGTTACACGTGGTCTGCCACTGCGTGGACGATCAGCTGTCCGTCCTGTCTCCCTGTCTCCCTAGGCAACTCACAGTATGGACATTGCAAATGATTGCCCTTGCCACATCTGCAGTCATCATGCCTCCTTGCAGCATGCCTAAGGCACAGTCACGCAGAAGAGCAGGGACCCTGGGCATCTTTCTTTTGGTGTTTTTCAGTGTCAGTAGAAAGGCCTCTTTAGTGTCCTAAGTTTTCATAACTGTGACATTAATTGCCTACGGTCTGTAAGCTGTTAGTATCTTAACAACCGCTCCACAGGTGCATGTTCATTAATTGTTTATGGTTCATTGAACAAGCATGGGAAACAGTGTTTAACTTCTTAAGTGCACCCGACACGCAGGCGTCCCATCTAGCCATCTGGAAATGCAAATGCACAACGCTAAATGCTAATAGCACTCGTTAAAACTCAAACGTTCATTAAAACACACATGCAGGGTACTGAATTAAAGCTACACTCGTTGTGAATCCAGCCAACAAGTCAGATTTTTAAAATCCTTTTCGGCGAAAGCATGAGAAGCTATTATCTGATAGCATGCAACACCCCGAAATACCTGAAAGGGACGTAAACAAAATAATTAGCATAGCCGGCGCTACACAAAATGCAGAAATAAAATATAAAACATTCATTACCTTTGACGATCTTCTTTGTTGGCACTCCTAGATGTCCCATAAACATCACTATTGGGTCTTTTTTCTCGATTAAATCGGTCCATATATACCCTAAATATCGATCTATGGAAAGTGTGTGATCAAGGAAAAAACAGCGTTTTAAAACGCAACGTCATTTTTTTAAATTAAAAAAGTTGACGATAAACTTTCACAAAACACTTCGAAATACTTTTGTAATCCAACTTTAGGTATTAGTAAACGTTAATAATCTGTCAAATTGATCACGGGGCGATGTGTATTCAATAGCTCCACGTCTTGAAATCATGTCCGGAAATTTCTCATCCAAAACATCCTGTCGGAGACCGGAAGGAATGGGATCTCTCTTACTCGTTTGACCAAGAAACAAAGCGCAGGCAATTGACAAGACTGGCGACATCCTGTGGAAGCTGTAGGACTTGCAATCTCAGCCCCATCTAATTTTCTTTCCGATAGACAATACATGCAAGTGGCGCATTGATATATTTTCCAGTTTTCAGTGATCAGTTTTTCTTCCGCCTTTCGATGAAACACACGTTATGTTATAGTCACAGCCATGATTTAACCAGTTTTAGAAACGTCAGAGTGTTTTCTATCCACACATACTAATCATATGCATATACTATATTCCTGGCATGAGTAGCAGGACGCTGAAATGTTGCGCGATTTTTAACAGAATGTTCAAAAAAGGCTTAACAGGTTTTAAACCCTTTACATTGAAGATCTGTGAAGTTATTTGGATTTTTACGATTTTATCTTTGAAAGACAGGGTCCTGAAAAAGGGACGTATATTGTTTTGCTGAGTTTAGCGAAAACGTCCCAGCTGATCTCGCATCCTCCCGCCTGCCCTCCATCTGAGGACAAACAGTGCATTAGGAAAATACTCAGACCCCTTCACTTTTTCTTATTATTCAAAAATTATTCTACACAATATTCTACACTCAATACCCCATAATTACAAAGCAAAAACATGTTTCAGAAATCTTTACAAATGTTTTTTAAATAAAAAATATCTTAATACTTGATGTAAATCAGACTCTTTGCTATGAGACTCAAAATTGCTTTGAGACAAAAAAAAATGCTCAGATGCATTCTGCTTCCATTGATCATCCTTGAGATGTTTCTACAACTTCATTGGAGTCCACCTGTGGTAAATTCAATTGGTTGGACATGATTTGGAAAGGAACACACCTGTCTATATAAAGGTCCCAAAGTTGACAATGTATGGCAGAGCAAAAACCAAGCCATTAGGTAAAAGGAATTGTCCGTAGAGCTCCGAGACAGGATTGTGTCGAGGCACAGATTTGGGGAAGGGTACCAAAACATGTCTGCAGCATTGAAGGTCCCCAGCAACCTTAAATGGAAGAAGTTTGGAACCACCATGACTCTTCCTACAGCTGGCTACCCAGCCAAACTGAGCAATCGGGGGAGAAGGGCCTTGGTCAGGGAGGTGACTCTGTGGGGATGGGAGAACCTTCCAGACGGAAGCCACTCCTCAGTAAAAGTCACATGACAGCTCGCTTGGAGTCTGCCAAAAGGCACCTAAAGGACTCAGACCATGAGAATCTGGAGGAAACCTGGCACCATCCCTACGGTGAAGCATGGCATCATGCTGTGGGGATGTTTTTCAGCGGCAAGTACTGGGAGACTCGTCAGGATCGAGGGAAAGATGAACGGAGTAAAGTACATAGAAATCCTTGATGAAAACCTGCTCCAGAGCGCTCAGGACCTCAGACTGGGGCGAAGCTTCACCTTTCAACAGAACAACGACCCTAAGCACACTGCCAAGACAATGCAGGAGTGGCTTCGGGACAAGTCTCTGAATGTCCTTGAGTGGCCCAGACTTAAACCTGATCAGACTTAAACATCTCTGAGGAGACCAGAAAATAGCTGTGCAGCGACACTCCCCATCCAACCTGACAGAGCTTGAGAGGATCTGCAGAGAATAATGGGAGATACTCCCCAAATACATGTCTGCCAAGCTTATAGCGTCGAACGCTGTTTTAAATTGTTTATAAATTTGCACAAAAAAATAAAACCTGTTTTTGCTTTGTCATTATGGGTTATTGTGTGTAGATCGATGATGGGAAAAAACTATTTAACCTCTTCAGTCGACCCTCTACTTTTTTGAACATTTTGTTAAAAATCGCGCAACATTTCAGCGCCCTGCTACTCATGCCAGGAATATAGTACGTTCATATGGTTAGAATGTGTGGATTGGAAACCCTCGGACGTTTTTAAAACTGGTTAAATCACGACTGTGGCTATTACATAACGTGCGTTACATCGGAAAGCGCAGGAAAACCTGATCACAGAAAGTGGAAATAAATATCCTTGCGCCACTTCCAGCAATTGTTAACAGTGAGCCGAATTAGATAAGACCGAGCATTCAACTCCCACAGCATCCCCATGTTGTCTAGAGTCTTGTGAATTGAATCATCTTTGATTCTTGGTTGAACCGAAAGAGGGGCACGACTTACCTCCGGTCTCCGCCCAGATCATTCCGGAAGAGCTCTCTCCTGAAATTTTTTCCAAGACGACAGCTAATGATATTTACATCGCCTACGGATGATTTTTATCGCTTATTAACGTTTACTAATACCTAAAGTAGCATTACAAACGTATTTCGAAGTGTTTTGTGAAAGTTTATCGTCTACTTTTTGAATTTTAAAAATGACGTTACGTTGTGAAATCGCTGTTTTTTTCGTTTATCACACAGTCTACATATAACGATATCTTGGCTTTATATGGCCCGATTTAATCGAAATAAAGACCCAATAGTGTTTATGGGACATCTAGGAGTGCCAACAAAGAAGATGGTGAAAGGTAATGACTGTTTTCTATTTTATTGTGCGGTTTGTGTAACGCCGAAATGCTAATTATTTTGTTTACGTCCCCTGCTGTGCTTTTCTGTTGTAGTGTATTGGTGCATGCTATCAGATAATAGCTTCTCATGCTGTCGCCGAAAAGCATTTTAAAAATCTGACTTGTTGCCTGGATTCACAACGAGTGTAGCTTTAATTTGATACCCTGCATGTGTATTTTAATGAACTTTTGAGTTTTAACTAATACTATTAGCATTTAGCGTAGCGCATTTGCATTTCCAGAGCTCTAGTTGGGACGCAAGCGTCCCAGGTAGAGGTAAGAGGTTAATGCATTTTAGAATAAGACTGTACCGTAACAAAATGTATAAAAAGTGAAGGGGTCTAAATGCTTTCCGAAAGCATTGTATATTTCTATTGTTCGAGTGGTCACTCGACTATCTTGTCAATATAATTGATAATCTTTTCTGCAGTGGAGAAAGAGTGGAGAGTGCATGCACGCATTTGACATAATCACAGAGCAACAGACTTGAAAAATAACAAAGAGCATCGAAAAGGGATTTTGGTGAAATACAATAGCACAATATTATTATATTTGTTGTATTCACCCCTCTTAAAGTTCACCAAAATTCCCTTTCCTTTGCTCTTTGTTATTTTTCATGTCTGCATTGGCTTTTGTGGTTGACAATTGCGCTGTGATGGATTGATTTGGTCTACAGGAATGTCAGACGAACAGAACATGCGCTCTCTACCAGTCTCCTCAGTCTGCTGTTTGAATGCTTTCTGTGAACAAGTACTTAGCAAGATAGCTATAATGTTTTTAATTTTTTTATTAAATAGAACACTGTGCTGTCAGCGTGAGCCAAGGGGGCATCACAGCGAGTCATATTGTAAGAACAGTCAGGTGACATCCTGGCTTTGAAACCAGGCTTTGAGACAGAAGGCAACACCTGAGCTTGTCGAATAAACTTGGTTTTGTTTTCAGTTGAAAAATGTTTTGCCCTAATGAATAGGAGGAAAAGCAAAATGGGGTTGTTTGCTTGGAAACACTCACAGGTTTCCTGATGTGAAAAAACAAAACAAAAAAACAAGGAGCTACTCTCTATTTCCCCTTAAACGTTTTAATCGCCACCTGCCTTTAAAACAAGAGGCCTTTGTTGGACTGGTAGGATGAAAGAGAGGGATATGTGTGTGAGTGAATAAGACAAGGGGAACACTAATGTGAGTGTGAGTGTGGGTAGGGAGGGACTAGGAAAAATTATTTCCCAGAAGAAGGCTACAGCAACTAAGCTACCACAACAGCTAGCTGGAAGCTAGAGCGTCAACCTTTTCAACTTCCTACCACCTTTTGAGAGAGAGAGAGAGAGAGAGAGATCTCAGGCAAAGAGAAGAAGAGAGAGGGAAGAAATTACAGCTTTCCGGCATTCTCTTTATATCTTGGGGTAACCTATAATCTTAGAGCCCCAGTCAGTCTGACCACGCTACAGACTAGCATTTGATTTACTGTAGCTTTTAGCCCAGGAGAGGGAAAGACAGAATGCTCTTAGACTAAGTGGCTCAGACATTGCCTTGGGAATACTAAAACACAGCAACACATTGCAGTATCTGTTTGTTCTCTGTGTGTTTCATCTTTTTGCCCTGACAATGACCCTTCCACATACGGTGCCTTCAGAAAATATTCACACCCCTTGAATTTGTCCACATTTTGTTGTGTAAAGGTAAGTTTCAATGTCCAAGTAAACTTGGTTCAATCTGTGACCAAATACTGGATCAAGACCCCTTATTATTCAGTAAAGAACTACCATAGCACGAGAGAAGATAGATAAGATGGCGATACATGATATACAGTACCAGTCAAAAGTTTGGACACACCTACTCATTCAAGGGTGTATCTTTATTTGTACTATTTTCTACAATTGTAGAATAAAAGTGAAGACATCAAAACTATGAAATAACACATATGGAATCATGTAGTAACCAGAAAAGTGTTAAATTAAAATATACACGTTTGATGTCTTCACTATTATTCTACAATGTATAAAATAGTCAAAATAAAGAAAACCCTTGAATGAGTAGGCGTCCAAATTTTGACTGGTACTGTATGTGATAACAGATCTTAGGATTCAAATGCATATTTTTTAAATGGGTAAAACTGGACTTAAAAAGGCACAAAAAAGGATGATACGTTGAGCCCAATTGATGGCTGGAGTCAAGAAAAAAGCATTTCACGTGAAACACCTCTTAATTAACACGTGAAGGCCAGATTAACTCTGGACTTTTAACTCTGAATCAGGGATAGAGAGATATGAGAGAGAAAGAAAGTGAGATGAGAGAGGGAGATAAGGGAGGAGTTGAGGAGTCAGGGATGAGGCAGGTGCTGGGAGAGACAGAACGGAGGGTTCCTCACCTGGCCTTGTACGGCTCAGTGCCTGTCACGCACGCCCGTACACACAAAAACACATTCAGAAGACACAAACACACACTTGCAAAAAGACACACATTCAGAACGCACAAATCAAATCGTATTTGTCATATGCTTCGTAAACAACACGTGTAGAAATGCTTACTTATGGGCCCTTCCCAACAATGCAGAGAAAAATGTTAGAATAATAGAAAGATAATAACACAATAAATAAATACACAATGAGTTACGATAACTGGGCTATATACAAACGGTACTAGTACCGAGTCGATGTGCAGGGGGTATGAGGTCATTGAGGTAGATATGCATATATAAACCGTGTAAAAGGACTAGGCAACAGGATAGATAATAAGCAGTAAAGCAGTGTATGTGATGAGTCAAAATAGTTAGTGAAAAGGGGGGATAACAAAGAACCAAATAGCTATCTGGACTACTTAGCAGTCTTATGGCTTGGAGGTAGAAGCTGTTCAGGGTCCTGTTGTAGAGCTCTGCTAACCGACCCAAGCCCGACGGGCCCCAACATTATACATCGGATTTGGGCCGGGTAGGGCCTGTTTTTTTAAAATCAATAACTAGGGTGCAGGCAGGTCTCGGGTATCACTAAATTGATCACTAACATTTTGAAGCGGAGCCATTTGCTCGTGCTCTGCTGGCGCAGTACAGTCATATGTGACTAAGAGCATAACGAGGTGTCAGAAGTGCTTCAACCTCATCAAGACAGGAGAGATTATTTCACAGAAAATAATGTTTTGAGTTTTGTCTGAGTTTATATTGATGAAAAGTAGCTAACAGGTAACTGCTCTCTCATGTCTCTTCATTGAGCAGAGAAGCCCTAGCGAAACTATGGATACTCAGTTTCAGAGCCGCGATGAGCAGAGCAAGCCGGGAGGGAGCAGAGAGGGAGCGAGTGACAGAGAGAGAGAGTAGCAATTCATGGATTTACTAACGGAGAAAGTTATTTCTGATTTCAGATGTTGGGCCTGATTGTTGCAGGCATGGGTAGGGCTCAAGCTTAAAATGTGTGCCCGCGAAGGGCTCTATCCTGTTGGTTCCAGACTTGGTGCATCGGTACCGCTTTCCGAGCAATAGCAGAGAAAACAGTCTGACTTGGGTGGCTGGAGTCTGACAATTCTTAGGGCCTTCCTCTGACTTGCAGTTGGATGTGGAAGTAGTTGTCATACCAAGTGGTGATGCAGCCGGTCAAGATGCTCTCAATGCTACAGCTGTAGAACTTTGAGGATCTGAGGGCCCATTCCAAATCTTAATCAGCCTCCTGAGGGGGAATAGGCATTATCGTGCCTTCGTCACGACAGTGATGGTGTGTGTGTACCATGTTAATTCCTTAGTGATGTGGACACCAAGGAACTTGAAGCTCTCGACCCACTCCACTACAAGAGGGCTCAGGACACACACACACACACACACACACACACACACACACACACACACACACAGTGTGCAGGTGACTTAGGCATCCAGGTGGGAGTTAAATGAGGACACCTCACCCTCCCCCAGCCCTCTAACACGAGGCGCCGTTTGACCTCAGGGCTCTTACCTCTATCCCTCTTTCATCTCACGGCAGTCATCCCTCCTTCCTCTGGTTCTGCTCCGGGGTTTATTCCATTCCTTCACACCGCGTTGGGCTGCTTCTCTTCCTCTCCGTTTTCCTCTCTTATCGCAGCTCTCTGATAACCTCTGAAATGTAAAAGGACAGACGCAAAACGATAAAGAAACTGGAAGGAAAAGCACAAGGAAAAGCGGAGGGCAGGGAACATTCCATTAAAAACTAAATTAGTCGAGAGAGAGAGAGCCAGGTTGCTGGCTCAACTCATAACATCAGCGATTTGGTTATCTTTCAAAATGTAGATATACAGTAATAGGAAGTCCTGTAAAAGAATACCACGGTGGATGAGAGCATATTTTCAGTGGCACCTATTTCTACTCCAGAGGCAAGGTCTAAAAGCCCAAAAGGCATCGTTTTCAAAAGTGAACAAAGCAGCAAAGCCAGAATACTTAACTGAGCTTGGGCCAAACGGCAACGCATACCTCAGGAGAACTTGTGTGAAGAGAGGGGGGGGGGTTCAGCTAGAGAGGAATCCACGGCTGTTATAATTGTACTCAAGAAATCACTAACAGCTGTGCTCCCATTCAGCCAGCTAGATCCCCTCCCCAGCCTTTTTTCAAACGTACAGCTGCATAGATAAAGGGAAGAGGGTTAAGCAAATACTGCACAACGAAGAGTAAACAGAGCGGACCTTCCACTCCTCGCGCCTCACTTCGGGAGACAGGGGCAAGAGAGCCCTACTGTTTCGTGTGTGTGAGAGAAACGCTCATTGCTTGTACTATCTCTCTCAATAGTCCCCTTCTCCATATTTTAATATCTATTCTACCCCCCCACTACCCTCTCTCTCCCACCCCACCAGTCCAGCCAACCCTCCCAAAAAAACCCAGTGAGACAGTGACAGTGCCTCTTTGTTTGCCCACCTCTCCTCTTGCCCTCGGTCTGTGTTCACATCAGTTGCGAGGGGAGGCATGCCTCGACAGGCACAGGGAGGGGGAACCAGGGAAGGAGAAGAGGGGCGAGGAAGGGTCTCACAATTTTTCAGTCTCTCTCTCCCCCATTCCTCCACTTATCTTGAGAGAGGGGGGCAGCGGTAGGGCGTCCGACCTCGATGAACTAACCACTGAGGAACCACCCAAACCCCATAGATGGGCCCTATTTCTTCAAAAGACTTTATAGAAGAACATAAAGAAACTCCAACTAAACAATGAGGAGAGCGGGAGAACAATAAACAGCAACTCCACAAGTAGACTTAGAGGCTCTGTGGCTAAAAAAGAAAAACAACAAAAGTTTCTAGTTTTGGCGTTTACCTTAAAATGTTTTATTTTCACAGAAATAATGTGGCGTGATATTCCGTGCCGTCTTGTCATTTCTCCCTTACGCAAAGAAAATAGTCTGCCCATTGAGGTCTGTCGACAATTTTAGACTGTTCATTTTCTTAGCAACTCTTAAAAGGGTTAGGAAACCGATTCCTAAATAGTATAAATAAAGAAATAGAATTACTGGAACAGTCATTCTGTAATACAATGTCTATGCCGTATGGTGCCTGCATAGCGTAAATAGTGTTGCCACCATAGAAATACAATTTCTAGAATGGATATTTCCATTCAAGTCAAGGTTTTGTTATTCTATTTCTATGCTATATATTGCCTGCAGTACTGTATGTGTCTGGTGGCAGTAAGGTAGACGGGACAGCGAAGCACAACTTGTTTTCCCCCACCTCACATTAAAGAGCCGCCTAACCTCCCAGGCAGCCGCCAACCAAGCAATCGGATCATTAACCTCAGCTAATCTACAAACATTATGTTTAGAAAAGCGCTTTCACAGGCTTAAGCCCTGTGTAACAGCCAAAGCACCTTTCTAATTCACTTGGAGGATATGAGCGTGCGAGACTGACTATGTGTGTGTGTGAGATGGAGTGTACACATGCGAGTGTGCGCACACGCATTTGTATACCCCTGGACTTTTTCCACATTTTGTTGTGTTAAAACCTGAATTTAAAATGGATAACATTTAGATGTGTCACTAGCCTACACACAATACACCATTAATGTCAAAGTCGAATGATGTTTTTTGAATTTTTTACAAATTAATAAAAAAATGAAAAGCTGAAATGTCTTGAGTCAATAAGTATTCAATCCCTTTGTTATGGCAAGCCTAAATAAGATCAGGAGTAAAAATAAGTTGCATGGATAAGTTGCATGGGCTCACTCTGTGTGCAATAACAGTGTTTAATATAATTTGGTGTTGTTCCCCACACACACAATTATCTGTAAGGTTCCTCAGTTGAGCGTTGAATTTCAAACTCAGATTCAACCACAAAGACCAGGGAGGTTTTCCAACGCTTCGCAAAGTGCACCTATTGGTAGATGGGAAAAACATTTGTTTATCAGACATTGAATATCCCTTTGAGCATGGTGAATTTATTAATTACACTTTGGATGGTGTATCAATACACCGAGTCACTACAAAGATAGCGAGGTCCTTCCTAACTCAGTTGCCGGAGAGGAAGGAAACCGCTCAGGGATTTCACAATGAGGCCAACTTTAAAACAGTTAGAGTTGAATGGATATACAGTAATAAGAGAAACCTGAGGATGGATCAACAACATTGTAGTTAATCCACAATATGAACCTAATTGACAGAGTGAAAATAATGGAGCCTATACAGAATAAAAATATTTCAAAACATCCATCCTGTTCGCAAAAAGGCACTGAAGTAATACTGCAAAGAATTGTGGCAAGGCAATACACTTTTTGGACTAAACAGAAAGTGTTATGTTTGGGGCAAATCCAATACAACACATTACTGAGTACTAGTGTTGCACCGATATTACATTTTTGGCCGATACCGATATCCAATATTTTCCTTGCCAAATAAAATGATACCGATAACCAATGATTAAACATTTTAGCGGCCTATTAATCATTCTAGTACAGTTAAATAGTTAACACACACACATGGACGCAGGGATCTAAGGCACTGCATCTCAGTGCAAGAGGCGTCACTACAGTCGTGATTGGGAGTCCCATAGGGCGGCGCACAATTGGCCCAGCGTTGTCCGGGATTGGCCGGGGTAAGCCGTCATTGTAAATAAGATTTTGTTCATAACTGACTTGCCTAGTTAAATAAAGGTTACACACACACACACACACACACACACACACACACACACACACACACAGACCAAAAAGTTACTTTGTTTGGCATTTACGTATGTCCCCGTTACCATTAAAACATAATCAAAACCTATTCCTTTCACTTACTTGCTGTGCTGTTTCGTTGTTCAGTCGTTTCATTCTAGACTAGGATTTCTATGGAAAGCCATTTGGGTCTTTGCGTGTCAAATAAGCTTGTTGACCAATCAGGATCTGAATATGACTGCACGTCACATAATAATTTAACGCAATCATAATTTTTTAATGTAGTTATTACACTATCACTCGTATTTCATATGTCAGAACGATTCATCGATACGTATGCTATGATGCTGGTAAAGTTGTTTCACGCACCTACAGTGCTGGTCATAAATAAAGTTAGCCAGCTCATGCATGCAAACAATGGTCTTCCCCAAAAGCATAGCAAAATCTGTTCCAGTAGCTATAGTTGGCTAGCTAACTATATAGCTTGGTGCCATCATCTAAATAACCCTAATTTATAAGGCAATTCTTATTTGATTAATGGTGGCCTTTGTGAATGTGTGAAACTAATATGAATATATGAAACTAGCCACAATAAGGATTAGCCACAATAGTGGACTTTGCGGTTAGCCTTCAAAATTAAAGAATGTAATTGACAGTGATGCTAATGAATACAAACAGTAGAATTATGGCATAATTGAATAGCTATCATGCTATCAGTCTACTTAGTGACATCCAGAGAACATTAGCGTCTTAGCTCTTATTGCGGGACAACTGCTCATCAGCCATAAAAATTACACAACAAGTTGGAAATCACAAATTCAACAATGAGTGGTTTGGAAGGAAGTGAGAACAGCACGAACAAGGTGAGTCCAAAAATGTACTGTATGCTGCTGCAATATGCCAGGGAGATATGTATACTGCAGCTAAGAAAGTAATACTAAATGTATGTTGTGAAGTAAGCTGATAGCAACCCATGTGCCTCACACAAATAATTTGGTCCCTTTCCCCCTCTTTCACCTACTGTTCTGACTTGGTGGTGCACATGTGGCCTATAGCCTGTTTTAAAGAAATGTAATCATCAAATATTGTAAGAGCTTTCATTGTCTGCTTATATGGCCTCATTATTTATCCTACGGTTCTGACTTGGTGTACAGGGAGAATTCTGTAAGAACGGCTCATGTTCTGAATTTCAAAAGTGCAGAACAAATCATTATATTGACAACGTCTGTCCTAGCTCGCTCATTAATGTCTTATTCGAAATTACGTATTGCCCCTTACCTGCTCATCTTTCCCTTATGCCTTAGTTTGTACATCTCAGTAGAAACCACAGTTGTTTAAATAAGTTAGACATATCAGCTATGTTTTTTAAAAAGGCAGTAAATGAGGCTGAATTAACTGTTTCGCTGCCAGACATGGCTCCGCTGATAGCCAGGTGTAGCAGTGGTAAGGTGTTGAGACTGCGGTTGGGGCAGCTTTATGTGGACCCTAACATTTTGTGGGCACTGTTTGTCACCATTATAGTGCAAGTTTTACATGCTAAAATCGCCACTGGGGCAGGGAAGGGGTAGAGAGCAAATTGAGACTTCTCAGTTGGTAACATGTTACTCTTTATAGGCTCACACCACATCTCTGACAGAGACTACTGATCAGGACCCGAGCCAATGTGTACACAGGGGATTCGGAGGCCTCCCCCATAAACGCCTGAGATTCCTCAAACTGTCAATCTCAGAACAGGGACTCATTGTGTGAAGGGGGAGGAGTATTGGGTTCTCCTGACTCAACTGCCACGTTGTTCCGAGAACAAAGAAGCATCCGGAAGTGATTCATCAAAGCAATTACTCATCTGACTGTCATATTTGCTCATCTGTGTATGCAGAAGGTAATCCCCTTAGGGAGCTTGGCGTAACCAAGCATTATATTGTGAAATGTGAACTTGAAAACATTACTAGTGTTTATCTTTAAAATGACTTAAACTATCTGAAAACTTGAGTAATATCTATTCTAAGTTATTTATAACATGATACATTTTCTTGTAGAAATAGTTTTATTAGCATTTGGTTGAGATGTGCAGTACCATTCATTCCAGTAGGTAGACTACAGTGTGTTGTTTAAAAAAATTGCTGTCTCATAATGCCGGTCTCCTAATTTCATTTCCAGTTAATGTTTTTTTAAAGGATTTTCTCAGCAGCAGGAACAGTGCACTCCCTTATCTTCTACAACTGATCTAGTTACCACAGATTGAATTTGATTTTATTGTAATTTCAAACAGAATATATGTCATTTCCTGGTATTCCAACTTCCACATGAATCAATGCAACAGCACAGAGGCCAATTCTTCAGTAGTCACCTTTTAGAACTCTTATACATCCAAGTTGGGGACTGCTCATTTCTATGTGCATGTTTAAAAAGTTTATAATTTAGTTGGTAACATTGATCAATGTGTTTAATGTTCTTTTTGTTCGTAATGTCATGCAATGGAATGTATCTTTCTTTTAAACATGAGGGTCCCTATTCTTCTACTAAACATGACTGTATGTCCAGTGAATGAGCCAATCATCACCATCATATTTACAATCAATGTTGCCAGTAAATGTTCAGAGGTGAGAATAAACAACCCAACAGACTTTCTATAGTGTTTGCAACACCAGAGCCCTATACCACGTACTGGGTTTGAGGAGTTAGTTAGGTAACTTTGGCCAACTTAACTCGAAAGTGGCTCACCTTTGAGCCAGGTACATTTTCATGGAAATTAATCCTTCCGAACTAACCTGCTCCCACGCAGGCTAATGCAACGTTAACACCATTTATCCTGAATGAAGTGTCTGAGCCGCCGAGCTGAGGACCCAATGAATGAAATCAGATTCCCTCCCTCTTGCAAAGATTGCATCATCATCCCCTTCATTTGAGAAAGAGGACTGATTAAATATTTTATTCATTGATGTTTATATATAGATATATATAAATGCTAAAATACCGATCACATTACACATTTAGCAATAACAGATTGCATTTGAAACTTCATGCACAGTAAAACTTGCATGACTTAATACAATTATTTTATCGATAGAAGTGGGGGAAAAAGGTGCTTGTGCATAGATAAGCACACCAAAGATGGCATATTAACGAAATGTAATAAAATAAAGACGGCACATCAACAAGCTTATTTCACACCATAGCCTGCTGAATTTCCCATTTTTTTATCTTTCATTTTGATTTCGGGACAAATGAAAATGTGGCACTTGACTCGCCCATTGATTGATGTTTTAGCATTGTCTCAATTAAGAGTTTGGTGTTCGACTAGCCACAAGCGACATGCACGCGCAGTTACAAGCCTGCTAGAGTTAGCGGCAGGCAGACCAGCAATATCCACCGTCATAGTACGGATGAAGCCTGAGCTGGAATGTGAAGTTAACTGAAGCTGGCTAGCTTTAGAAAATCCTGAAAAGATCTAGCTTCAAATTGTAGTATACCACTCAAATCTCAAAAAGTTAATAGATATGTAAATGCCCTAGCCCGAGATGCCCTGATTGCATGGGCACATTGTGCTGACATGCTACAAACCAATACGGCCTAGACAAAGACAAAGGAGGCGGCATGGGTTTCCGGGGGGGCAGATGACAAACGCAGCTTAAACGCGGCCAGATGTAATCTCCGAGAACAAATGTATTTGGAAGGGGACTTATTCAGAACGCATTAGAGAGGTGACAGGGGCAAGCACCGAGGGAGTCCCCCCCACGCGCCCAGTTCCCCCCTCTCAACACTTCCAATCAGCCCACACAACCCTTCAGAGATCCCTCCCTCCCTAGCCAACTCGACACATCCAGGGGCATTTAAGAGGGGGCCACTAACCAAATGAACGGCCTCCTGGGAGCTGTAGTTTAATTGTCCGTCCTCTACTAAATTGAACAAGCAGCCGTACTCACACAAGAGGCCGTGCTGATCTCTTCACCGTTATAGAAGGGCACGTTACGTTATACTGCGTCGCCAAGTACCATAAAGCAGCGTGGAATGGCCGAAACGGCTGCATCATCCCATTATACGATTTGCAATTAAGAGAGTTAGACAACTAAGGCGAGATGCCGAGACAAACGTTTCTAATCACGAGTCTGGCGAAGTCCCACTGAGAATCCTGACATCATTACACGTAATGGCTCTTCTCAATGCTTGATAGAAGACGCAACTGTTTTATTACATTGCAACTGTACCACGTGCAAACAGTGAGGGTTTGAGGAAGGGAGGGGTGATGTGAAAAGTGTTAGATTTCAGGTGATTAAATGATGTCTAAGCGGTACACTGTGGAATGTCTTCCCCCATGGGTGTGATGTAGAATGTATTACCCATTTTGGGCTATAAATCAGCGGGTCACCTGGACACCTCTTTTTTGAATTCTCATGTCTTCACCAATCCATACTTTTCCCAACTTCCTCTTCTCCTCTCCACCTTTCCTTTCTTCTGTAGTGTGGCAGTGTTTTCCTTGACAAACTCTGCTATATCTCTTTTGACAAGGCGTGAAAAGTTGAACATGGGCCTCGTGTCGGTATCGCCCAGCACTACAGGAAATGTGACACAATGTGACAAAATCATCTCTCTTTTCGCTGCAGGAGGTCAAGTCATCTGTCAATGACTGTGTCTGAGAGGCCAAACGAAGAACAAATCCATGATTTCTTTTCTGTCTTTTAAGGTTGAATTTGAACAACACTCAACTACAGTAACAGCCACACAACTTTAATCTTTGCCACTTAAGGTGATACACGCTGCATTTGGAGAAAAGTAACTTTAGCAGTAGGTGTTATAGACCGGAGACGTCTGTAGAAATTAGAATTGTTTGAAAAGAGAGGAAGTCGAGTGGCCATGATCAGCATTTACCTGGAAAGCGTTCAGTTAAGAATTAACCAGCATTTAAATCATGTACCTCGGTAGCTGTTCTGCTTTGATAGAGCCTCCAACAGGACAAATACCACTTTCATATAAAATTGTGCAAATCATTTTCTTTCATCTCAGATCGTGGTGGCATTGTTGCATTTTCTTACCTCCCCCTCTCCTCACAGCACAGGGAGCTAATCTGAGACAAACACTCACGCCAACTGAAATGTTGTCAAGTTCAAAACCATGTGATTATTTTTAGCACGTAAAAGAGGAGAGCGAGGGAACAGGGCCCTCATTTCCCCAGAGGACACAGGGAAGGGTGGGATATCGAACCCCATGCATCCTCTCGATGCACACAGTGGGGCTTTTTTTTGTAGGCCTATCACCATTGATTACCCCACCTTCACCCCCCCCGATCCTTCCATCTACCCCCCCATCCATCCGCCTGTTCCAAGACTCTTTCAGGTCTGCCACATCTAAAACAGAGGATAGTGGGGCCCCCGACCCCAACACGTTTTGGGTTGCCCATCTCGCAGATCCAATCTTCTAATACTGCCGGTCGGAAGGATATCCGTCTGATAGTGCTGCCCGAGGCCACGGAGGACCTTTCTGCAAGGCCCCGGCTGCGTTATCTGATTCCAGCAGACGGGGAACAATACTGGCCATGCCAATAACCCACCCTCTTTGATTCTTAAAGCACATCCCTCTGCACTGCGCTCCCTTTATTGATCGCCGGCAGGCATCACTTTGTCTATCCTCGCACTAGGAACACTGGTAATTATCTATTTGTAACATGAGCTCCAAGATGAGGGGCGACACATAAGTGGACTGGACACTAATTATTTTTCTCTCTCTGTGGTGAATTTCTTTGATGCATTGGTTCTGTTGAGTTTCAGATAGCCCAAGGGTAAGTAGACCCCTCCTTTTGGAAAAGTTTTGGCGTAATCCACACTTAAGTGGTGCCTTCACAAAGAACAATGGCACATGCCATTGACTGGCAATTTAAATCCCAGCAACGGTGGGTTTGATGGTTCAAAATGACCTATGGTAGATCTACACCTCTGCATATTTCTGTGACCGCTAGCGAACGACAACTGCAAGACGGTTGATTTCAAAAGTTTATATATCGAAACATTTCACCTTAACGAAGCCAAAAGTCTGATTGATCTACATGATCAACTCCAGAAATTCTATGAAATAGTGCAGAGAATCTGTCTAGCTGCTCCATTCAGATGTATGTCAATTGAATCATTAACCTTACAGCACAACCACTTGGCGGTGCACTGTAGATGGTTCAGTCCATCAGGGCTTTAGTGTTCTATGATAAAGCACATTAATAGCATCAGGATGCCTTCACTATGGCCCAGGGCTGATTTGCTCTGGCGTTATCAAACAGTGTAATAATTATACATGACAAGCCTTTGATTTTATGCTCGTGATTATTACACCATGTCATACCATCTGAGTTTTGCTTCCCCCTCTCTGCTTTGAATCTTTACCCTGAGACAAAACAATGGCACAAAGGGAGAAAAGCAATGTGAAAAGGATCTGTGTTCTCACACAGCGTTTCCCCCAGGTTCTCCAGTGTGTGTGAAGAATAAATGGTGTGTGTGAGCTCCGGCGGAGAGGGCTTGCACCTGGAGCAGGGAGGAGCATGCAAGAGGTCAGGGGGCTAGAAAGGACTTGCTCACTCTCCTGAGAAGGCCAGAAAACCCCTGCGGCGGCATTGCACAACATGGGCATTTTTTTTCTCTCTTGATCCCCCTCTCCTCCTTCTTCTTTTCTCCTTTGGAGAAGCGCAGTAATCCATAACACACTCAACAACCGGCAGCTCAATTATCCTCCCCTTCGCCCATTTTCTCCCCTCGGATGGAAATTCTAAAACAATTAACCTCTTCATGGCCACAGAGTTTTCCCAGGAAATAACACATTGGTAACTGAATGAATCCTACATTTACATTCCTGACCGTGACTTCAGTCCACATACATCTTGCTACAAAAATCCTAAACTGTTGCTCTGTGATTGTCCAATGACATTAGCGGCATGTGTTTTATATTATCGTGCAATTAAGATATTAAGATATTATTTCAGTACAGATTTATGAACTATTGATAGACTTAAAAAACGTTTAATATAATTCCCAAATAACTATAGGAAAAAATAGTAATATAAGATTTTACGACTTACCCCTAATGCAATTTTGTGTTAAGACGAATGCTAAATGAATAGGTGAAGCAAAAAAATCCAGTGCAACATACATTTTTTAAATAAACAAAAAAAATCACTACTCATTGCCATTTTGCTAAATTCAACCGAGGTAATTCAAATAAACTGAACATCTAATATAGCAAGTCAATGTTTTTTCCTCAACAGTGAGCGATAGCTCAATGGCTTACCTACCACACATGGTACATTGCCTACTGGTTGCACCAAAACTATATAGTCTGTGAGTATAATATGACTATAAGCCATGTAGCATCCCCCCTCTTGAGCCTTCAATAAACGCGTTTCTCTCTCCTTCGTTTTAGAGGGCCTCCTATTCATCTCCAGGTAGAATGCTTCAAAGTGCAGGAGGGCAAAACAGCTTGTGGCTTCCATTCAGTATTTTATGGCCCCCTTCAAAGGATCATTACATCTCAAATGGCACCCTATTCCCTATATAGTGCACTGCTTTTGACCAGGGCCCATAGGAATCTGGTCAAAAGAAGTGCACTATATGGGGGCTAGGGTGTCATTTGGGAAGCATATAAGGAGAGATCTAGGTGTGTCCTTATATGTCTTGATACTCAAAGTAGGCTCTGAAAAAAACTAACAAGTTGTTTTCATCTAGAGCTGCCTTTACATTTTACATGCATCAGACTTGTTCATTACTTTGACAATTTGATGAACACATATCAACATAATTCACATATAAATTATACATACTTTTATACATCAGCTGAATGTTTGAATATGGAACTTGGTTGTATTATGAATAAATCATATAAAGTGTCTATTTGATCAATGTAAGGGGCTTCCGAGTGGCGCTGCAGTCTAAGGCACTGCATCTCAGTGCTCGAGGCGTCACTACAGACCCTGGTTTGACTCCAGGCTGTATCACAACCGACTGTGATTGGGAGTCCCATAGGACAGCGTACAATTGGCCCAGTGTTGTCTGTGTAAGTGTTTGGCCTGCGTAGGCCGTCATTGTAAATAAGAATATGTTCTTAACTGCCTTGCCTAGTTAACTAAAAAAATCAAAAGATTGGTCCTTATAAAATGAGGTATGTGAGGTACAATCTGCAAACAGCTCAATAAAGGCATTCTGAGGCGACCCAAGAAGAAAGACTTGACCATGAGGGAAAAAAATATTTTATATTATAGATAAAGGCTTGTTATTATCAGATTAAACCAGGATGAATTGAATTTGTAAGAAAATTCTGTATTTGAGGCTAGCTCCACAAAAGTTGCTTTCACCCAAAGACAATCTTTATTATTGAAGCGTTTTCATTTAATCACTAGTCCTAATGAGACCTAGGTAAGTCAGCTTTTTGTTCATGTCTCGCATTAGAAACCTGCATGCTCTAGCTTTCAGCCCAAGGTGATAGACATTCACAATAGCAGTATGTGGCGAAACGGGTAGAAAATCTTCAAAGGCCTGAACATTACCACCAATGTAGTGCTGAAACTGGGGCAGGTTCCAATTAAAACAACATGATCAATTCACTGAGGCAACCGCATGAGGCGGAAAGGTAAATAATGCCAGACTTTTGTGCTGTAGAATGTATAAAAGCGAATGTACAGGCTAATAATCCAAGTCAACAAAAAACTTCTGGCTTTCAAAATGAGCCATACTGTGTGTGAATAAGCCCTCGCTCTGTTTGGACGAAAAACACTAGGTGCTATTTAAAAAAAATTCAGAGCCTTGCTAAAATAGCATGGCAGAAAACACACACACTCGACAGGAACAGTGTTGTCTTTCATGTTTCCTTCCTCCTGTGTGTGTGTGTGTGTGTGTGTGTGTGTGTGTGTGTGTGTGTGTGTGTGTGTGCCAGACTCCATATCTATACATAGCGGCAGTGGAACTGGCCCCATGCAAATATAGCATGCTGGCTCCTTGATTGTGGATGGAGGAAGGAGAGGCAGGCAGGTAGAAGCAGGGGGGAGAATAAAATAAAACAACTGGCTATGCTCCAAACTGACTGGAACTGTTGATCATTATGTCTAGCCTTCAGGTGTCTAGGGTGGCAGCCAGCGCCAGTTGGGGGAGGTTTAGATAACAGAGGAGCCAGACAAAGAAAAAAAGAGCATACCACCAGAATCAAACAGGGAGGGAAAAAATGTGTGGGTTGTTTTTTGTTTTTGCTCCCCCCCCTCACTTTATTTTTTCAGAGAATGGGACAGAAAGATTTTATAGGTCCTAATTAAAACCATGTGAAGCCTTTCAAAACGTCAATCAGCCGGGCAAGTTATTTTCTGATTGCGCTTAAAATCAAGAAAAACAGCCCTTTTAATGTGACGCAAAATATTATTGTGGTAATCGATATAGGGTGAAAAGAATGACATGACCTCATACAGTGTCTGTCAAATTAATTGGAATGTGATCCCTCTCAAGCAAAGGCATGTTTGGGAGTGAGAGACTTTCTTGTAGGCTAGTCTATTGCTGACTTCAGTCTTATTTTCTTATAAATGAGACACGTGACATATTAGTCTACTGTGTCAGAACATTTTGCATGGAAATGAAATAAATATGATGGGAGGATGGATGATCCACCCCCCCATCCATGTTGCAGAGCTTTGCACCTCAAGTGCTCCAGCCCTCTTGTTGGGTTATAACTGCCCTCGCTCAGCCGTGTCTGCACACACTTAGGGTCAGCGAGTTTGCAGTGCCTTTATTTAGGCTGTATGTCATGCCCTGCACATCACATAGGCTATATCCAATCAAAAACAGAATATTGGCTACTTTTTACCAACAGTTGATAACAAATCCAAGGGGAGGTGGACCTATGCCTATATGCGTGAAACTCACAAGTACAAGCCTCAATAATAACATTTTGATAAAGGCATTTTAACTCACAGCGTGCAAATACAGGACGTGTGATGCAAGGTGTGGAGAAAAAAAAGAGCCACCATTGATAAATGCGCATCTGATTTAAAAAATCCATCTGAATTAAGTAACAACAATATTTACGGTTCATTTTAGTATTTTAAGATGATGCACCTACCGTTCACGGATTTCCGCGGTCAACAGTCAGAGAAAGTCCGTTCGAAATACATGAGAACATGTGGCCAGGAACCTGAAAAACTTCATTTCACAAATGGTCTTCATTTCTAATAATTTGTTGGCTGTTGTTGACGTCCTACCCCGCCGGTTTCAGATCTTCAGTGATGCCACAATCCCGCGATTGTACACGGTGTGGAAAGGCATGAGAGAAAGCCAACATGTGATCTACGAGGACTCGCGCCATTGGCTAGGCAAGCATAAATTGATAAGGCTGGTCTTTGTTCCATTGGATTTAGCACGAGAACTGAGAGGCCCCTCCTGCGCGAAGTTGGTCTGTGTGCAAGAATGTGTGTGCATTGTGCAGTGTGTATCTGCTATCTGGCATCCTTGGGACATACATACCCCCATTGACATTTCAATAGTTTAATGGTAAGAGTTGTTTTGTGTAAGGGTAGGAGTTAAGGCAAGGGTTTAGGGTAGAGACGTCCCAACAATTCCCGAATAGCACTTAATGTGTGCAGTGTTCACAATTTTCAGCAGAGGAAAAGTAACACATTGCTGAAATAATGGTATGACAAATAGTAGTCTAATATTATGCTACTATTAATTTTGAGAAACAAGTCATCTCAGAGAAAGACAAAAGCATGATAGATGAAATAGGGCAACACAAATGTACACAGCAAATTGGCCTGTGTTACCTAGTAGAGATTTTTCAGTATAACAATTATAGTGTTGATTCAGGAGTTAAATTAACTATGTAAAGGCACTTAAAGACTGGCCACGATAAGCTGCAAAGGTCTCATGGACTTCAGTGGGAGTAGGGTGGCAGGCAGCAAAATGCAAACAGTTTTGCAAGCCCCGCAGTTCTGGGTGTTCGCTCCTGTGAGCAGCTTCAGCACCCAAAGCAGCAAAAGATGAAATTAGCTGACAATAACCAGGACTGCTGGTCTCTACACACGGTAAACAGATTTTCTTGCTGTTTGTTGTTTACCGCAGCTTTAAGAGTGATATAACCCCACTGTTGGTGTTAACAACCAGTGTTGAGCGTGAGAGTGATTGTCGGTTTTACTCTGTGGAGAGTAAAACATTCCCATCAAACCATGCCCATCATTAAAATATATATGTAGATATTCGATAAAAACATCTGCCGTTTCCAGCTACAATAGTTTACAACATTAACAGTGTCTACTCTGTATTTCTGATCAATTTGATGTAATTTTATTGGACCAAAAATGTGCTTTCTTTCACCAAAAACAAGGACATTTCTAAGTCACCACAAACTTTGGAACTGTAGTGTATGTATTGTTATGGAGTTTATTTTCAATGATCACATTTGTCTATATTTTTTTGGTGTTTTGGGGGGGATTTTTAAAATTTATTTTCATTTCACATTAAATACAATTACAAATTCAGTGCATTACGTTGTACATAACATGGATTTTATATACTCACTTTAGGACCACCACAGACCTTTTTCAAGGAAATACTGTATTTCAATAATCATGTCTCTGTCACTAACAATTATTGTCATGCGTGGTAAAGCTACAATTCACTTGAAAAGGCAAGGCACACTGGGAAATTATATATTTTTAGGTAGTTATTTTTGGAACTTTTGTTTATTACTATATATTATTTAAAAAATGTAGAATGTCTGCTGACAGTTCTGAAGTCCTTGTAAATGTTTACATAAGAGCATGTGACAATAAATAGTTGTAAATAATTGTGTAATGCCCGTAAGCCAACACTAAGCAACCTTGTCAAAAGATACAGACCTCTTGGCATAAGGGTTAAAAAATTATGGAACACCATTCGGGTCTTTATTTGTCAAAAAAATATACACAATTAACATGAAATAAGCTTGTTGACCAATCAGGACCTGAATATGACTGTACGTCACATAATAATTTAACACGTTCATAATTTTTTTACGTGGTTATAACACATTTATTACACTCTCGTGTGTTATATGTCACAGCGATTCACCATCTGTATGCTAGAGTCTTAGATTTTGTCACTGATTATCCTCATTTGCATAAAGGCCGTTTGGACTCCACCCAATTCTCAGGTACGGATGAAAAACGATAACTCAACTTTCTGTTCTTACATTTACATTACATTTAAGTCATTTAGCAGACGCTCTTATCCAGAGCGACTTACAAATTCTGAGGTCAAGTTAGCTAACTGTTTTTCTGAGGTAAAATTATGTTAAATCTACCAGCTCTGGTTGTACCAGACTGCCGCTCACGGACAGAAGAGATGGACTTCAACCATCAATAGCCAGGTAACGTTAACTTCATGTTAGCTAGGTAGCTAACGTAGGTGTTGAGAGTGAGTGGTGTAACAGCTGCAAAAAGAAGTAGCTACATAATATAACGCTAACGTTACCTAACAACGCGTCAAATAGTCAAATAGCAATATGCAAACTATATGCAGATATTGGCCAATCACAAATAAGGCGCATGTGAAAAACTTTGTCAATCATCATCACCAACAAACGAATAAGTCATGTCGAACCTAGAAAACATGAAACCGCTTTTTAAGGTTTGCCAGCCATGCACAACCACCTTTCCAACTACCCCAGGAGGATCGGGTGGTTCAAAGGTAGGATTCATTCTGGTTGGTAATACTTGGCAAAAGTCAACATTGACAGGTGTTGTGCTGAAAATTCCCCCCTGACAGAATTCTCCCTTCCCTTCTAATTTCCTTCATTTTGTGGCTAGAGTCAAATACTTTCTGTGGCACACATCAGAGTCAAATTCTTTCTATAGAATAAACTTCACGTCAGGATGGGCAACCAAAATGAATAATTAATGTATGTGTATTATATTAAACATAGAGAAGGGAGTAAAATGTTGGCAAGCAATAAACATTTCAGAACAACTATGGCTGAATTATTATCCTTACACTTTCAAAAATACTAGTCGAGTAAGACATGGGAGAGATGACAAATTTTGGCAAAGAGATTTATTTATAGACTAATATAAATTAGTAGTGGATTTAGGAACTGGCGACATGGGCATGTAATCCATTACATGTAAGGGATTACAAAAAAAACAGCTAAAATACCAGCTAAAATATTGTAATCAAATTACAGATACTTTTGAAAAAATGAAAGATGATTACTTCAAGGATTACTTTTAAATTCAGGAAGGATGTTCGCGAAAAAAGGATGTTCGCGAAAAAAAATCTTTGACAGTTATTGGTTTTCTCAAGCATTGAAAAAGGCGGAAGTTTAAGGCGGTTCCACCTGAGCGAGTCTGACCACAGCGAGTCTGACCACAAGTCAGAGACCAGTATGATGACACACCAAATGTGTGATGGATCGCGGGAAAAGAGCAGGAATAGGCTTTCGTTGTCTACAGTGCAAGCTATGTCTCCAATGGTGCGACTGCTGTTGGAATCCAAAGATCATCCACTTCAATAAACGCTTGTAGGTAAGGATGACAGAAGTGGTGTAGTCTAAAACGATACGGATATCACTTATTATTGACATCTACATAGTGCATTGATGTGAATCATACTACTGCTCTCTCATTTAGCTATTTGCGCCTTACGGATTGTGGTTGTTGTGGATGGCTGTTCACAAATCTAAATGTGTATTTGAACCCAATAATGATTGAATTGAAGAAGTTTAAGTTGCCTATCAATCACTGTTATTGAAACCAGTGGACAGCCAGTGAAAATGCACTTTTGCAACATCTGCATCAAATCAAATCAAATTGTATTTGTCACATGTGCCTAATACAGGTGTAGATCTTACAGTAAAATGCCTTAACAAAAAAAAAGTGTTAAGAAAGTATTTACTAAAATAAACTAAAGTAAAAAAATAAAATAAAATAAAATAATTAAGGAGGAACAACAAAATAACAGTAGCGGGGCTATATACAGGGGGTACCGGTAGAGAGTCAATGTGCGGGGACACAGGTTAGTCGAGGAAATTGAGGTATTATGTACATGTAGGTAGAGGTAAAGCGACTATGCATGGATACTAAACAGAGAGTAGCAGCAGCGTAAAAATGGGGGTGGGGGGGACAATGCAAATAGTCTGGGTAGCCATTTAATTAGCTGTTCAGGAGTCTTACGGCTTGGGGGTAGAAGCTGTTAAGAACTATTTTGGACCTAGACTTGGCGCTCCGGTACTGCTTGCCATGTGGTAGCAGAGAGAACAGTCTGCGACTAGGGTGGCTGGAGTCTTTGGCAATTTCTTGGGCCTTTCTCTAACACCGCCTGGTATAGAGGTCCTGGAAGGCATGAAGCTTGGCCCTAGTGACGTACTGGGCCTTGCACACTACCCTCTGTCGTGCCTTGCGGTCAGAGGCAGAGCAGTTGCCATACCAGGCAGGATGCTCTCGATGGTGCATCTGTAGATATGTTTGAGGATCTGAAGACACATGCCAAGTCTGAGGACCCATGCCAAATCTCTTCGGAGGGGGAATAGGCGTTGTTGTGCCCTCTTCATGACTGTCTTGGTGTGTTTTGACCATGATAGTTTGTTAATGATTTGGACACCAAGGAACTTGAAACTCTCAACCTGCTCCACTAACGCCCTAGGGATGAGAATGGGGGCGTGCCCAGTCCACCTTTTTCAGTCGTCCACAATCATCTCCTTTGTCTTGATCACGTTGAGGGAGCAGTTGTTATCCTGGCATCACACTGCCAGGTCTCTGACCTCCTCCCTATAGGCTGTCTCATCGTTGTTGGTGATCAGGCCTACCACTGTTGTGTTGTCAGCAAACTTAATGATGGTACTGGAGTCGTGCTTGGCCATGCAGTCATGGGTGAACAGGGAGTACAAGAGGGCACTGAGCTCGCACCCCGTTGAGGATCAGCATGGCAGATGTGTTGTTACCTATACCTCAGGCTGGCCTGTCAGGAAGTCCAGGATCCAGTTGCAGAGGGAGGTCTTCAGGCCCAGGGTCCGTAGCTTAGTGATGAGCTTTGAGGGCACTATGGTGTTGACCGCTGAGTTGTAGTCAATGAATAGCATTCTCATGTCGTTGTTCCTTTTGTCCAGGTAGGAAAGGGCTGTGTGGAGTGCAATAGAGATTGCATCATCTGTGGATCTGTTGGGGCGGTATGCAAATTAGAGTGGGTCTAGGGTTCCTGGGATAATGGTGCTGATGTGACCAGCCTTTCAAAGCACTTCCTGGCTAAAGACGTGAGTGCTACGGGTCGGTCGTCATTTTGTCAGGTTACCGTTGTATGTACATTTTGCACAGACACCAGCCGCTTTTAGCCTAGATAATACTTGCCAGCCTGCCATTATCGGACTGTTTTTCCACTACAACACCGGATTCCTGCCGTAAGCCCTGGACCATTACTCCTGATCATCACAGCTAGCTAGCTGCCACCGAGTGGCCCAGCCCTGAAGCTAGCTTTGAGCCAGACCCACCTCCCGGCCTGGTCAGTGATCACTCGGCTACACAGCTGATGCCTCCCGGACTCTTCACTAACACGACTAGAATCCACTTCTCCACCGGATTCTTGCCGTAAGCTCTGGACCTTTGCATCGGATCATCGCTGCTGGCTAGCTGCTACCGAGTGGCTATAGTGGCTAACGCCCTTGTCCTGAAGCTAGCACCAGTTAGCTGCGAGTCAGGCTCATCTCCCGGCTAGCAAAACAAAATTACTCCAGCTACAATACCTCTTTTGCCAACTGGCCTGGACCCTTTGTCGACATGGAGCCCTGCCGTTCCATTACAACTCATCTGCTTAACGTAATTCCATCCGTTATGCCCTCAACCGGCCTTTGCCGGACATCGGAGCAGAGACTTCTACTAGCCCCACCCTGCTAACTTTTTATTCTTTTTTTAACGCTGTGTCTCCCGCTTGCTAGCATAGTAACTACGCAGCGGCTTCCCTGTTTCATCTATTGCTGTTCACTGGACCCTATGATCACTTAGCTGATGCCTGCTGGACTGTTCATTAATCACGGTACTGCATTTTGTTTATTTTTGTTTTGGTAGCCTTTAGCCGTACCCTCATCCTACTCCTCCTCTGTTTCTCGGGTGATGTGGAGGTTAACCCAGGCCCTGCGTGTCCCCAGGCGCTCTCATTTCTTGACTTCTGTAACCGTAAAGGCCTTGGTTTCATGCAGGTTAACATCAGAAGCCTCCTCCCTAAGTTTGTTTTACTCACTGCTTTAGCACACTCCGCCAACCCTGATGTCCTTGCTGTGTCTGAATCCTGGCTTAGGAAGGCCACCAAAAATTCTGAGATTTCCATCCAAAACTACAACATGTTCCGTGAAGTAGAACTGTGAAGGGGGAGGAGTTGCAATCTACTGCAGAGATAGCCTGCAAAGTTCTGTCATACTTTCTAGGTCTATGCCCGAAACAGTTTGAGCTTCCAATTTTTGAAAATGATTCTCTTCAGAAATAAGTCTCTCACTGTTTCCACCTGTTTATATACCCCCCTCAGCTCCCAGCTGTGCCCTGGAAACCATATGTGAATTGATTGTCCCCCAACGTTTTGGAGTTAGAGCTACAGAATGCACATTTCTGTTTGAAAAAGCTAGCCTTTGCTTTCCTGACTGACTGCGTGTGTTGCTTCCTGACTTCCATGAAAAGATGCATATCACGGGGACCATTAGATGCTAGTGCAGTCCGCCACAGGATATTTTTGTGCTGGTCGAGGGCAGTCAGGTCTGGAGTGCAAGGGCTATATCTGTTCTTAGTTAGTTCTTAGTTCCACCGGTTATAACTAGCATCACAACTCTGAATGGTTCTGACTTAGAAAATGTGGACAACTACAAATACCTAGGTGTCTGGCTAGACTGTAAACTCTCCTTCCAGACTCATATTAATTAAACATGTCCAATCCTAAATTAAATCTAGAATCGGCTTCCTATTTCACAACAAGGCCTCCTTCACTCACTCCGCCAAACATACCCTCGTAAAACTGACTATCCTACCGATCCTCGACTTCGACGATGTAATTTCCAAAATAGCCTCCAACACTCTACTCAGCAAATGGGATGCAGTCTATCACAGTGCCAAACCTTTTTGTCACCAAATATACCACCCACCACTGCGACCTGTATGCTGTGGTCGGCTGGCCCTCACTACATATTCGTCGCCAGACCCACTGGCTCCAGGTCATCTATAAGTCTTTGCTAGGTAAAGCTACGTCTTATCTCAGCTCACTGGTCACGATAACAACACCCACACGTAGCACGCCCTCCAGCAGGTATATCTCAATGGTCATCCCCAAAGCCAACACCTCTTTGGCCACCTTTCCTTCCAGTTCTCTGCTGCCAGTGACTGGAAACAAATTGCAAAAATCGCTGAAGTTGGAGACTTATATCTCCCTCACTAACTTCAAACATCTGCTATCTGAGCAGCTAACCGATCGCTGCAGCTGTACATAGTCTATTGGTAAAATAGCCCACCCATTTTCACCTACCTCATCCCCATACTGTTTTTATTTATTTACTTTTCTGCTCTTTTGCACACCAATATCTCTACCTGTACATGACCATCTGATCATTTATCACTCCAGTGTTAATCTGCAAAATTGTAATTATTCGCCTACCTCCTCATGCCTTTTGCACACAATGTATATAGACTCCCACTTTTTTTTCTACTGTGTTATTGACTTGTTAATTGTTTACTCCATGTGTAACTCTGTGTTGTCTGTTCACACTGCTATGCTTTATCTTGGCCAGGTCACAGTTGCAAATGAGAACTTGTTCTCAACTAGCCTACCTGGTTAAATAAAGGTGAAATAAAAAAAATAAAAAAATTGATGAATCCAGTGACTGATGTGATGTACTCCTCAATGCCATCGGAAGCATCACGGAACATATTCCAGTGTGTGCTAGCAAAACAGTCCTGTAGCTTTGCATCTGCGTCATCTGACCACTTCCTCATTGAGCGAGTCACTGGTACTTCCTGTAAGCAGGAATCAGGAGGATAGAATTACATTCAGATTTACAAATAGACACAGAACATCACCCCTTGTCTTACCGGAGGCAGCTGTTCTATGTTGCCGATGGACCGAAAACCCAGCCAGCTGTATGTTATCCATGTCGTCGTTCAGCCACGACTCAGTTAAACATAAGATATTATAGTTTTTAATGTCCCGTTGGTAGGGAAGTCTTGATCAGTGTTCATCCATTTTGTTATCCAATGATTGCACGTTGGCTAATAGTACTGATGGTAGAGGGGGATTACTCACTCTCCGTCAGATCCTTACAAGGCACCTATGTCCCCAATATCTCTGTCTCTTCTTCATGCGAATGACAGGGATTTGTGCCTTGTCGGGTGTCTGAAGTAAATCCTTCGCGTCCGACTCATTAAAGAAAAAATCTTCGTCCAGTACGAGGTTAGTAATCGCTGTCCTGATATCCAGAAGCTCTTTTCGGTCATAAGAAACGGCGGTAGAAACATTATGTACAAAATAAGTTACCAATAACGTGAAAAAACAAACACAATAGCACAATTGGTTAGGAGCCTGTTAAACAGCAGCCATCTCCTCCAGGGCGCTATCAGTTATAGTGTGGATCCCAGCCTATGGAATGAAGTGGGGTTTGTATTGCTCAATCTCACGCAGATAAAAAAAATACATCCATAGGCCTAATGGACACATGCTCAAACTCGCAGACGTTTGACAGACTTAAAGGAGTAATCTGTAGTTGCTACAGACATTTTTGGACTTATAAATTATATATTAATGTAAAGACATAATTTAGTCATATTATTATATGTAGTAGAAAGCGATGTGTTAGGAGAAGCCTACATAACCAACCCATATAGTAACATTTTACATCCATATATGGCCAGCTATGTAAACTTTAACATTTATTTATCCTGCAATAGGTGACGTTCAATTGGTAAAATACATGTTTGTCTTCTTCTAATGCCTCTTAAGGGGAACATAATCTAAAAAATAACTGAATGTAATCAAGCAGCCAGAGGCACAACTTTCACTGGGGACATGGGGGGCATATTCCCCCACATTCTGAAGTAAAACATTTTTACCCCCTTTTTCAATCATCTTGTCTCATTTCGATCTTGTCTCATCCCCAATGGGCTTTGGAGGCAAAGGTCAAAGGTCATGCATCCTCCGAAACATGACCTGCCAAACTATGCTTCTTTAACACCCACTCTCTTAACCTGGAAGCCAGCCGCACCAATGTGTCAGAGGAAACATTGTTCAACTGACGACCGAGGTCCGCCTGCAGGCACCTGTCCTACCACAAGGAGTCGCTAGAGCGCGATGAGCCAAGTAAAGTCCCCCCGGACCAAACCCTCCTCTAACCCGGACATTGCTGGGCCAATTATGGACCGCCCCATGGGACTCCCGATCACGGCCGGTTGTGATACAGCCTGGGACTGAACCGAGGTCTGTAGTGACGCCTCTAGGACTGTGATGCAGTGCCTTAGACCGCAGCGCCGCTCCGGGGGCCCTCTGTTACCCCAAGTCTTATCATTGGAATGTGAAACAAACGAGGCAACGGTGTGCTTTAACCTCTTCAGTCGACCCTCTACTTTTTTGAACATTTTGTTAAAAATCGCGCAACATTTCAGCGCCCTGCTACTCATGCCAGGAATATAGTACGTTCATATGGTTAGAATGTGTGGATAGGAAACCCTCGGACGTTTTTAAAACTGGTTAAATCACGACTGTGGCTATTACATAACGTGCGTTACATCGGAAAGCGCAGGAAAACCTGATCACAGAAAATGGAAATAAATATCCTTGCGCCACTTCCAGCAATTGTTAACAGTGAGCCGAATTAGATAAGACCGAGCATTCAACTCCCACAGCATCCCCATGTTGTCTAGAGTCTTGTGAATTTAATCATCTTTGATTCTTGGTTGAACCGAAAGAGGGGCACCGCTTACCTCCGGTCTCCGCCCAGATCATTCCGGAAGAGCTCTCTCCTGAAATTTTTTCCAAGACGACAGCTAATGATATTTACATCGCCTACGGATGATTTTTATCGCTTATTAACGTTTACTAATACCTAAAGTAGCATTACAAACGTATTTCGAAGTGTTTTGTGAAAGTTTATCGTCTACTTTTTGAATTTTAAAAATGACGTTACGTTGTGAAATCGCTGTTTTTTCGTTTATCACACAGTCTACATATAACGATATCTTGGCTTTATATGGCCCGATTTAATCGAAATAAAGACCCAATAGTGTTTATGGGACATCTAGGAGTGCCAACAAAGAAGATGGTGAAAGGTAATGACTGTTTTCTATTTTATTGTGCGGTTTGTGTAACGCCGAAATGCTAATTATTTTGTTTACGTCCCCTGCTGTGCTTTTCTGTTGTAGTGTATTGGTGCATGCTATCAGATAATAGCTTCTCATGCTGTCGCCGAAAAGCATTTTAAAAATCTGACTTGTTGCCTGGATTCACAACGAATGTAGCTTTAATTTGATACCCTGCATGTGTATTTTAATGAACTTTTGAGTTTTAACTAATACTATTAGCATTTAGCGTAGCGCATTTGCATTTCCAGAGCTCTAGTTGGGACGCAAGCGTCCCAAGTAGAGGCAACAGGTTAAGACCATATGGACGCCTCCGAGCGGTTGGATAGGCTGTTTGGAGTGTTTATCTGACTGGATCAAAAAATATATATATAACAATGATAATTATGTCTACTACTTCTAAAACCATAGTTGCACCCCTACCTGCAGGACTCCAGGACCAGGGTTGCCTACCCCTGTCCTATAGCTTGACTTTCCACTTGAGATGATGCATCCGGCATATTCCAGTCTCTCTCCCTCTCTCTAGTGTGGAGACAGCAGAACTCAAGGTATGGAGGGAAATAGAGCGTGGGTAATACAGAGACACAGATCTTCCACTGCTTTAATGCGGCATTAACAATAGTCGGCAAAGCATTCTCTTGTTTTCACCTTCACTTGACTGCTGCCATAATGCGTCATGGGGGTTGTGTAGTCGCCCCCCTGATTTTTGTGACACTTTTCTCCCCCTTCTCTCTGGTCGGCCTAATTTAAATAGCTCCGAGGCGCATAATGCTCATTCCGTTTGTCCCGCATCCTCAGAGCAGTCATGAGAAATACGTGTTATCACAACACAAAACGATGTCATTATTGCATCACACGGTCGTTAAACATATCAGGGTTTTTGAGGACAATATGGGAGCCTTAACACTTTTTGGCATATTATAACCGAAACTGTAAAAAATGTGTCTTTGGATCAACCAAAAATGGTTTACAAGTAAATTAGTTAGGTTTTCTCAAGGGAAAATACTACATTTGTTGAAACCAAACATAGGATTCAATGTTAGCTGTTTTATTTGATTATTACAGAAACTATAATAGTATTTCCAGTTGGTGCAACCTATTTCTCCCAACACTTAAATTAATTTCCCTTTCTAATGAATAACAAATACAAACAAATATTTCCTGTAAACAACACTTTTTTTTTCTTGCTCCAATTATATTTTTTACTTTGAAAATACCAAATTACCTCAACTGGGTTACAAGCAATTACATCAATTTCATGTAAATCGAAATATTAAGTTAAACTAGATGGTAACTTTACATGTAGTTTTGTGGCTTACTTTAGGTCTTTAAAACTATTTTTGTGGTAGTGGAAGAAGTTTAAAACGTTTTATTTGACCTTTTAAAGCAATGCTGTTACATATATACAGTGCATTTGGAAAGTATTCAAACCCCTTGACTTTTTCCACATTTTGTTACGTTAAAGCCTTATTCTAAAATGGATAAAATATTTTTTCCCCACATCAATTTACACACAATAGGTTTTAGGAAATTTTAGCAAATTAACTCAAATAAAAAACAGAAATACCTCATTTACATAAGTAGTCAGACCCTTTGCTCTGAGACTCGAAATTGAGCTCAGGTGCATCCTGTTTCTATTGATCATCCTTCAGATGTTTCTACAACTTGATTGGAGTCCACCTGTGGTAAATTCAATAGATTGGTCATGATTTGGAAAGGCACACATCTTTCCATATAAGGTTGCACTGTTGACAGTGTATGTCAGAGCAAAAACCAAGTCATGAGGTGAAAGGAATTGTCCGTAGAGCTCCGAAACAGGATTAAGTTAAGGCACAGATCTGGGGAAGGGTACCAAAAAATTTCTGCAGCATTGAAGGTCCCCAAGAACACAGTGGCCTCCATCATTCTTAAATGGAAGAAGTTTGGAAACCCCGAGGCTCTTCCTAGAGCTGTCCGTCCGGCCAAACTGAGCAATTGGGGGAGAAGGGCCTTGGTCAGGGAGGTGATCAAGAATGCAATGGTCACTCTGACAGAGCTCTAGAGTTCCTGTGTGGAAATGAGAGAATCTTCCAGAAGGACAACCATCTCTGCAGCACTCCACCAATCAAATCAAATCAAATGTATTTATAAAGCCCTCCTTACATCAGCTCATATCTCAAAGTGCTGTAGAGAAACCCAGCCTAAAACCCCAAACAGCAGACAATGCAGGTGTAGAAGCAAGGTGGCTAGGAAATCCCCCCTAGAAAGGCCAAAACCTAGAAAGAAACTTAGAGAGGAACCAAGCTATGAGGGGTGGCCAGTCCTCTTCTGGCTGTGCCGGGTGGAGATAATAACAGAACATGGCCAAGATGTTCAAATGTTCATTAAATGACCAGCATGGTCAAATAATAGTAATCACAGTAGTTGTCGAGGGTGAAACAGGTCAGCACCTCAGGAGTAAATGTCAGTTGGCTTTTCATAGCCGATCATTGAGAGTTGAAAACAGCAGGTCTGGGATAGGTAGCACGTCCGGTGAATAGGTCAGGGCCTTTATCAGGCCTTTATGGTAGAGTGGCCAGACGGAAGCCACTCAGTAGAAGGCACATGACAGCCCCCTTGGAGTTTGCCAAAAGGCACCTAAAGACTCTCAGACCATGAGAAACACGATTCCCTGGTCTGATGAAACCAAGATGAAACTCTTTGGCTTGAATACGAAGTGTCACTTCTGGAGAAAACCTGGCACCATTTTTACGGTGAAGCATGGTGGTGCCAGCATCATGCTGTGGGGATGTTTTTCAGCGGCAGGGACTGGGAAACTAGTCAGGATCATGGGAAAGATGAACGGATCAAAGTACAGAGAGATCATTGATGAAAACCTGCTCCAGAGCGCTCAGGACCTCAGACTGAGGCGAAGATTCACCTTCCAACAAGACAATTCACCTTCTAAGTACACAGCCAAGACAACACAGGAGTGGCTTCGAGACAAGTCTCTGAATGTCATTGAGTGGCCCAGACAGAGCCCGGACTTGAACCCGATCAAACATCTCTGGAGAGACCTGAAAACAGCTGTGCAGCTCCCCTCTTTATTCTACCTGACAGAGATCTGGACAGGATCTGCAGAG
Source organism: Oncorhynchus nerka (assembly GCF_034236695.1). Lineage (NCBI taxonomy): Eukaryota > Metazoa > Chordata > Actinopteri > Salmoniformes > Salmonidae > Oncorhynchus > Oncorhynchus nerka. Next base: position 46,612,586 of record NC_088419.1, read on the forward strand.
AAGAATGGGAAAAACTCCCCAAATACAGTTGTGCCAAGCTTGTATCATCATACCCAAGAAGACTCGCGGCTGTAATCGCTGCCAAAGGTGCTTCAACAAAGAACTGAGTTAAGGGTCTGAATTCTTATGTAAATGTTATATTTCAGTTGTTGTTGTTGTTTTTTTAGCACAATTTTCTAAATCACTGTTTTTGCCTTGCCATTATGGGGGTTTATGTGTAGATTGCTGTGGACACCCTACATTTGCTGCTGTGTACTGGTAGAGTCCTCCTAGCTAGCTAGCACACAGTGTCCTTCGCTCCTGCCTGCGGTCGCTATCGTTAAGAGAACTGTGGGAAAGCAGTGCCCGACAGGCAGGGGTGAAGTACACTGTCTACCCGTGTCCTAGCTATTGTTAGCTAGCTAGCTACTTAGCCCGCCTGCTATGTACCAAAGTCTTAGCTAGCTAGCACCCAGTGTCCTAAACGCCTGCCGAACACCTGCCCTCGCCGTCGTTAAGAGAACTGAGGGAAAATAGTGCCCGACTGGCGGGGTCGAAGGACACTGTCTACCGGTATCCTAGCTATCGTTAGCTACATAGCTACCTAGCTCGCCTGTGGTGTAGAGGAATCTTAGCTAGCTAGTACCCAGTGTCCTAAACGCCTGCTGAACACCTGACCGACCAGCTGAGTGTTAATTTACCTATTTGTTACACTTAAAAACCAACTCTAGGGAACACTGGACAATTTGCTGGGTACAAATATTATCATATAGGTACAGTTAAACATTCTCATACCTATCATTTTAAACTGAGCATGACATCTTCATGCGTGTGTGTGCGCGCGCAGGGTTAAATTTTAAACACCGAGGTAAACATTAAGGCTCAAAGCACTATTTAAAAGAAACACATTTATCCAGATTCCTTCTTGCCTTCCAAAGAACAATCTAAGAACCCTTTCTTACAAAAACGGTTCTTAGAAGAAAATGCTTCTTGGTAGAACCCTACCCCTCTGCAAATAACCCTTTTGGAACCCTTTTTTCTAAGAGTGCACTTTCATATTGCTGACAACAGGTGTTTCCAGAGTACCGGCATCTGAAGCTAACTGAGCATTAACACCATCAAAGTTAACTAGGCTCTCAAAGGCTTATTTCCTATCAGCCAATTATGCTAAATGTTCTGAACTGTCAGTATAAATATAGGAGAAATAACAAAGAGCAGATTAGTTTATTCTGTGATCTGCCGGTAAAACTGTTTTTCTCTCATCTTGCTCTGTCTGTGAAAGGCATTGGTTTTGTCTCCACATCGTCTGGCAGTGGTTTGCTGATGTGGGTGTGTTATCCAAACTGAGATGTTACTTAATTAAATATATTAAGTTGGATGTGGGGGTTGGGTAAGCGCAGGCCTAGAACCAGTTCGCCCTGGCCCCTAAATTGACCTTTACTCTAGGTAAAAAGCAAAACTGGCGTGACATCAGAATTTAGGGGTAACGCACGCGCAAGCACACACAAACAGTGTCATTATGACTATATATACAGAGGTACATTCTTTGAGATACAGTGATGTATGACCTATTTTTGCAGAGACAGAATTTTGCTTTCATAATGATGCTTTTGCGTTTGTGTGTGTGTGCAGGCTGTGCTTAGCAGTATCATATATTTAGATGATGCAGTGCGTCATGGCTTAAATCTTGAAAGGAAGTGCTATGCTGGTTTCTGGTAAATAATACTGTCGCATGCTCACTTCACAAACCATTAGAAAGACCAGCATGACGGTGGCCAGGGGCTTCTTCTGCTGATCCAAAAGTGCAGGAAAGGGGAACCTATCGTGACACTGTGGGTGAAAAATAAGGATTATTGGAAAGAGGACCTGTATTACACTGTAAAAAGTGGGATGACGCTGTTGTTCATCTAACGTGCTTTTACTGACTGGAATGATTGAAAAGTACGCTTTGGTCCGTTAAACCTTTTCTAGTTAATTTGTCTGAAATCAAATGACAAATTAGACAGATCAATGTGAGTTTTCGAATTTAATTAAAACTTCTAAATCGCTTTAGACACCTCATACACATACGCAATATCGGTGGGTGCGATGTAGCAGCGGCAGCCTATCATAAGAGTTGGAGGCGTGGCTTATTGGGGACGTGTCTTACAGGTAGTTTTTTTTTGCCCACTCGACAGACTGAACGTCATTCTAGTTAATTTGGTCTATTGTTGTCAACATTTAAACGTAACCTTATACACCGCCAGTATCTGCACTTGCTCAATACTTGCATAAATACATGTGACAAAGTGTAAATGTGCATTGGCACTGTTCTTCATCTGAAGTGTTTTTACTGACTTGTAGAGGCTTTGGTTTGTTCAACCTATTCTATTCATTTTATCTGAAATCAAATAACAAAGTTGATAGATCAATGTGTTTTTTTTAACTGAATTTAAGTTTCTAAATTGCTTTCAACACCTCAAGTAAATGCGCATTGCAGCGGCAGCCTATCAGAAAAGGAGGTGTGGCTTATTTGGGCTGTGCCTTTAAGGTTGTTATTTTTAGTCACCCATCAGAGTGAATGTCATTCAAATGAATCTGTTCTGTGGTATGTTTTTCATAGACTCTTACTTGTATACTACACAACTGAATCTCTAATGATACTTGCATAAGTTAGTGATGGGCATTCCGGATCTTTTCAGTGAGCCGGCTCTTTTGGCTCCAAAACAGCTCTTTAAAAAATATATTTTGTATTTTTTCAAGTCAAACAGTTTGCGATAGTTTGACCATGATTGGTGTTAAAACAATTCTAATTAAATTATTAAATAAAATCATACTCTACCTTAACCACAATGTATTTAAAAAATACATTGGTTTGTTATGAAAAATAATGCTATTAAACATTTGCATTTAAAGTACAACTTTTTAATGTATATTAACAAGGTGCATATAAATGTAACCATTCAAATCGAATACAATCTGAACAGCATAATAGAATATTGCACCATATCAAAGAAAAATAAATAACAAATTGCAAAACTGCAGCATCCCACAAATTGAAATAAATTTTAAAAAGCAGGATGCTATTACACATGTGCATTTAAAGTATAACTTTTTTAATGTATGTAAACAAAGTGCATATAAATGTAACACTTCAAAACGAATACAATCTGAACAACATAATAATAGAATATTGCACCATATCAAAGATAAATAAATAACAATGTGCAAAACTGCAGCATCCCACTTAAAACATTAAACTATTTTCTCTCTCTTCTTTATTGCCATGTTATAACCAGCAGCGCACAGCAATGCTAACCATATTTTGCTTTCATGAGAGATATGCATTCAGAAATGCAAGCTGCCTCACTTTCGAGGGGCTGATGCGGTTTCTTCTCTCAGTAATTATTTGTACCGTTTTCGAGAAGACCCTCTCAGAGGGTACGGATGTGGCCACTATGCAGAGTCTCCTTGTCATGACGTTAGTAAGCCGTGGGTAGACAGAGGCCTTATTCTTCCACCAGCTCAGAGGATCTGCAGAGGGACTCTGCCAAATAGGATCGGACCTCGATTATGGCATCTGCTGAGGTATTCCTTCGTGCTGCATCCCCAGTTGCTCTCTCGTCAAACAGCATCCAAACAGCAGACGTTTGTGGCAGTCCATCTGATCCCTCTTCTTCCTGTTGCCCTGGTGCCTGAGCCAGCTGACTGCTGGGGCTGTCCCTCCCTGCTGCTGAGGTTATTCTTTGAAGAGCCTCATCAATCGCTCTGGCATCACTGAAGGCTAACTTCTTAAACCTGGAGTCAAGTGCAGCGGTTTCTGATTGCACGTGATTATATTCCATTCTGTGGAACTTTCTGTCCATTGATAAATATGGGGTGTCCATCAACTCTGTCACATGTCCTCTGGTTACATTTGCTTTTCTCTGGCAGCTGGCTGTGATTCGCTGCAGACCCTTGCACAGGAGTATCATTTTTGAGGCTGTCACATAGCTGAAAAGAGAGAACAGTAACTTATTAGTTCAGGTTCATGTTTTGTCTACTGATACTACATTCTCATCTACTGCTCATATACAGATATAATACTGGATTAAATAATGATGTAGTAATAACTGCTTGCTCTACCTCTCTCCGCTGATCTCCACAGTGACCTGCTCAAAGGGTTCCAGGACTCTGCACACCTCTTCCACCACCTCCCATTCCTCTTGGGTCAGAGCATCAACAGGTGCATTGACAATGGCCAGAGTAGAGATGATGGCATCCTTTGACTCAAGAAACCGCTTCAACATATAAAATGTTGAATTCCACCTTGTAGTGCAGTCTTGTTTAGGCCTCAGCTCAGGCATCCCCATCTGGCATTGTGTAGACTTTAGTTTTTCAGCACCTATTGTGCTCATGTGGAAGTATTCCACAGCTGCTTTCACTTTTGTCACTTTGTCCTTCAGAGCATCGCTTACAATCAGGTTGATTGTGTGGGCAAGACATGGATGATGGGTCTATTTTAACATTTTCATGCTGTATTGTCGCTAACACAACAGACCACCTTTCCATCTACTTGCCATTCTCTGGCCACTCTCAACAGTTACTCTGCCAAGTTGTCTGAGGTGTGTCTGTCGCTGAACTCAAAGCAGTCCAGGAGACAGCTATACATCGAAAAATCTTCAATTAAGTGACATGTAACCGACATGTAAGAAGTGGTTACCCTTGATGTCCAGCAGTCAGTGGTAAGGCAAACAGCAGTAGCTTTTTGGACTCTTCCCGCACTGAAACCTGTGTGCTCTCGTACAGTTGTGTAATAAGTTATTTTGAAAGGGTTTTCCTGCTTGGAATTGTGTACATTGGATTTAGACTATTTGTCACATTCTGACAATAGTTCTGTTATTTTATTCTTTGTTTTAGTATGGTCAGAGCATGAGTTGGGGTGGGCAGTCTATGTTGGTTTTTCTATGTTGGTTTTTGTGTTCGGCCTAGTATGGTTCTCAATCAGAGGCAGGTGTCGTTAGTTGTCTCTTATTGAGAATCATACTTAGGTAGCCTGGGTTACACTTTTGGTTTGTGGGTGTTTGTTTCCGTGTGAGTGTACTGTTTCGGATTTAGTTTTGTTCACATCGTTTACTGTTTTGTATTTCAGTGTTCAGTTCGTTTCCATTAAATATCATTATGAACACTTACCACGCTGCGCATTGGTCCGATCCTTCCACTGACGACAACCCTTATACTATTGTTATGATTTCTAAAACCTCTGTCCTCCACGATCGAAAATATCTGGAAATCGGTGGCAATCATTTTACCCAATGCAATATCAATTTGGCCTTGTTTTGGTACAGACATAGACTTTGGCATAAATTGGTCCATAGAAGACTGCTTTGCTGTGGGTCGCAGAGTAGGCCTACTTGACTGAGTGGATACATCTCCACATGTGGAGGTGCTGGCTCCACCACTATCAATATAAGGCCTGCTAGTTTCTTGAAGCTCCTCTACAGCTAGCTTCACAGTTGGGTGCACAGTTCGCATATGCTGGTGTTGGTTGTGCGTAGAACCGGCTTTATATGATTTGTTTTGGCAAATTCTACACTGTGCTCTAACAGTGTCTACATTATTAAAATGCATCCAAATGCTACTGTGCTTCCGACTAATTTTCCAGCTGTTGTTTTCACAGCTGCCCTTATCTCTCTCCTCAGCTGCTAAGTGTGTGACTGTGAGTGAGTTGGCACGGCCCTCCCTCACGCATCTTTGGTTCATTGGTTGACACTGCGTGTCTGATTGACAGGAACAACAGTTCGAGGCTGTTAGTCTGAGCAGACAGTCAGAACGAATGTGTGCGCTTGAGCATTTAAGCCTATATTATTTTATATATTTTTTCATTCTTTGAATTAGGGGGGGTATGCCTTATGATTAACGAGATGTGATGTGATCATAACAACATACAGGAACTCAAGTCCTTCTGTTCACCTGACTTAGAATTCCTCACAATCAAATGCCGACCGCATTATCAACCAAGAGAATTCTCTTCGATTATAATCACAGCTACATATATTCCCCACCAAGCAAACACATCGATGGCCCTGAACGAACTTCATTTGTCTCTATCTAAACTGGAAAACACATATCCCGAGGCTACATTCATTTTAGCTGGGGATTTTAACAAGGCTTATCTGAAAACAAGACTCCCTAAATTCTATCAGCATATCGATTGTGCATCCAGGGCTGGTAAAACCGTGAATCATTGTTATTCTAACTTCCGCAACGCATATAAGGCCCTCCCCCGCCCTCCTTTCGTAAAAGCTGACCACGACTCCATTTTGTTGCTTCCAGCTTATAGACAGAAACTAAAACAGGAAGCTCCCGCGCTCAGGTGGTCCGACTAATCTGATTCCACACTTCAAGATTGCTTCGATCACGTGGACTGGGATATGTTCCGCATTGCGTCAAACAACATCATTGACAAATACGCTGATTCTGTGAGAAAGTTTATTGGCAAGTGCATTGGTGATGTTGTACCCACAGCATTTATTAAAACAACCAGAAACCGTGGATTGATGGCAGCATTCGCGTGAAACTGAAAGCGCGAACCACTGCTTTTAATCAGGGCAAGGTGACCGGAAACATGACCGAATACAAACAGTGTAGCTATTCCCTCCGCAAGGCAATCAAACAAGCTAAGCGTCAGTACAGAGACAAAGTAGAGTCGCAATTCAACGGCTCAGACACGAGAGGTATGTGGTAGGGTCTACGGTCAATCACGGATTACAAAAAGAAAACCAGCCCCGTCGCGGACCTTGCTCGCAGACAGACTAAATAACTTCTTTGCCTGTTTTGAGGACAATACAGTGCCACTGACACTGCCCGCTATCAAAACCAGCGGACTCTCCTTCGCTGCAGCCGACGTGATTAAAACATTTAAACGGGTTAACCCTCACAAAGCTGCAGGCCCAGACGGCATCCCCAGACACGTCCTCAGAGCATGCGCAGACCAGCTGGCTGGTGTGTTTATGGACATATTCAATCAATCCTTATCCTAGTCTGCTGTTCCCACATGCTTCAAGAGGGCCACCATTGTTCCTGTTCCCAAGAAAGCTAAGGTAACTGAGCTAAACGACTACCGCCCCGTAGCACTCACTTCCGTCATCATGAAGTGCTTTGAGAGACTAGTCAAGGACCATATCACCTCCACCCTACCTGACACCCTAGACCCACTCCAATTTGCTTACCGCCCAAATAGGTCCACAGACGATGCAATCTCAACCACACTGCACACTGCACGTTTTGCAATATGTTTCAATGGGCATTTACCATATGAAATTTGACATGCTCAAAAATGCTAAATTGACTGGCCTGATGAACACAGGATGGCCGAGCAGTGATAGTTGTACCTTTCCATCACTCGTTGTGTTGATTTCATCATGTCCATTTGGTGATGTTTTTTCACTGTTGAATCATATTGCAAGTGCACGTGCATTTGCAATATGTTTCAATGGGCATTTACCATATGAAATTTGACATGCTCAAAAATGCTAAATTGACTGGCCTGATGAACACATGATGGCCGAGCAGTGATAGTTGTACCTTTCCATCACTCGTTGTGTTAATTTCATCATGTCCATTTGGTGATGTTTTTTCACTATAGAATCATATTGCAAATGCACATGCATTGTTGTGCAACTGGAACCCAAAAATAAAAATATGGTTGTAAATGCATTTACCGGTCATTCTGATATTAATGCCCGCTATGGGAACACAGGATGGCCGGGCAGTGATAGTTGTTCCTTTCCATCACTCGTTGTGTTGACTTCATCATGTCCATTTTGTGATGTTTTTTCACTGTTGAATCATATTGCAAGTGGACGTGCATTTGCAATATGGTTCAATGGGCATTTACCATATGAAATTTGACATGCTCAAAAATCCTGCAGAAATGCAAAATTGACTGGCCTGATGAACACAGGATGGCCTGGCAGTGATAGTTGCTCATTTCCATCGCTCGTTGCGTTGACTTCATCATGTCCATTTGGTGATGTTTTTTCACTATAGAATCATATTGCAAATGCACATGCATTGTTGTGCAACTGGTAACCCAAAAATAAAAAATATGGTTGTAAATGCATTTACCGGGACTACTATTGTCCATGCCCGCTGTGGGAGTACCCTACTACGGCCCTCTATCTATGGGGGCCGTCCTGAGTGCTTTATGGACTGTTTAAAATATTCTGATGGATACGCATTGTTGTGCAACTGGTGATTGAAAATGGGCACCTGGTAACCCAAAAATAAAAATATGGTTGTAAATGCATTTTACCGGTCATTCTGATATTAATGCCCGCTATGGGAACACAGGATGGCCGGGCAGTGATAGTTGTTCCTTTCCATCACTCGTTGTGTTATTTTCATCATGTCCATTTGGTGATGTTTTTTCAATATACAATCATATTGCAAGTGCACGTTGTAACGGTTTTGACTTGAGGTTATTATTTAATGGGGTGCCAGGTAGGTTGTGCCTACCAGAGAAAACATTGGTTTCTCCTTTTAGTTTGGGTGGGAATGAGTCCCATCTGGTCCGTCAAGTCTACACCAATACAAAGGACTCATGTAAAAGTCAGGATGGAAATAAACTTTTCATAAACCCTTAAAACATTGGAAAGAACTTCCAAAACAACTATATTCTTTTGCGTGAGTTGTATTAACAACAACAAGGATTACGCACACATATAATATAACACAATGAGTTCTGGTTCCTCCAGAAATGTCCTGTACCTCGGGCCTAAAAAGAGTCCAGCCCGGTAAAGGAGTTCAGTGAACTCAAGTGACTTTTGTCACGCAATGTTTGTCCGTTCATTCCGTGTAGCGTAAACCCAGTATTAAACATACAATCAATATAACAATTATTTTACCACAGAACTTTAAAGCGTATCAACTCTTAATTAAGTCCTCAACTACAACTAACTACATAAATCACAGTATACCTCAGATCAAAACAAATGAAATACCGTATACAAAAAGGTGGTAGTCAGTCGGTCAGTCAGACAATCCAATCTGCCAATAGATCTCCAGCGGAGAAAGGCCACGAAGAACGGAGAGGTGTAGTCCAGGGATGCAAAGAGTGTATCCGATCCTGGGTAAACTCTCTTAGGCTACAAAACACACGTTTAACGGCAACAAAACAAACGGAATAGAGAAGCTTCGGAACTGAGGGTTGAACACATCCTCATGCACGTCTCCATCACAACCCCCCTTTTGCGCAGCTGATGCTGGCTATTTAATTGGGAATTAAAGGGAAAGCGCCCTATTGGAAGGAGCTGCACTGAGACGGTTCAGAAAAATTCAGGGCCGTCACACACCCCCTCCCCTGGAAAAAGCCGACCATTGCCCTGGAAGGCACATCTTGGTCGGGGAAACCGAGAAAAGTCTCCTCACTTTCCTTTTCAAAGATATCCAGGACCTTGCGGCGCTCAATCGCCTCCAATTCCTCAGCTGAGTGGTAACAGGCCTTAAGGCGTGAGACATGGACAACGCGCATATCTTCACCTGTGTCCTCTTTCACCACTCGGTAGTTCAAAGGGCCCATCTGCTCCACAATCCTATATGGTCCTTGCCATTTAGGAGCGAGCTTGGCCGAGAAGAATTGTTCAGCTTTCGAGTAAGGATGAGAGCGAAGCCACTCCCGATCACGAAGCTGGAACTGCGTGTCTCGTCTGTTCTTATCATAATTTCTCTTCTGCTTGAGTCGAGCCTGGATCATGTTCTTTGAGACAAGAGCTCTCAAGTCATGGAGATGGACTACCTGGTCATAGCAAGCAGCGTCTGGAGTAAGCTGCTGGGGCTGTAGCACCATATCCAAGGGTCCTCGGAGAGGACGACTTAGGTTCAGCTCTGCAGGTGTGACTCCAGTGGACTCTTGCACAGCAGAATTCAGGGCAAATCGAAACTCGTGAAGGTGCTTGTCCCAGTGTTTGTGCTGGGTCCCTACATAGGAAGCAATCATTGTCTTCAAGGTTCGATTTACTCTCTCAGTGAGATTGGTCTGTGGGTGATAGGCCGTAGTCAACTTCTGTCTCAGGTTCCATCTTTGGCAGGTCTCCTCAAAGAGATCAGAGACAAATTGGGAACCTCGATTAGACAGGATGTAATCAGGCACTCCCCAGTGAGTCAGGATCTCTTTCGTAAGGATGTTAGAGACGGTCCTTGCTGTGGCCTGACGCAGGGAAAAGAGTTCCACCCACTTTGAATAATAATCAACAAAAACAAGCATGTACACATTCTGATTGGAGCTTCTAGGAAATGGACCCATCAAATCCACTCCTAACATTTCCCAAGGTCGGGTAACCACCGTTTGCTGCAACTTGCCAGCAGGCTTTCTACCTTCTGGTTTGTACATTTGACAAACCTGACAATTTCGGATGTGTGACTTCACATCCATGCTCAGATGTGGCCAGTACAGTAATGCTTGCAACCGCTTGTAGGTTTTGAACCTGCCCAAATGACCAGCTAATGGGTCTTCATGGAAATGTTGAAGCAGTTGAAGGCGTAGAGTTTCAGGTATGTACATTTGGTAGAGTGTTCTGTGAGGTAGTTGTACAACTCGGTAGACTTTATCTTCAATGATGGTCAGCTTTGTGGTAGGATTGACCATCTTTTCTCCATCTTCCAGGATAGTCTGGTACAAAGCCTGTACTTCTGGATCATCCTGTTGGGCTTTCCATATGGCCTCATCAGAAATGGGAAAGTCCGTTTTGGGAGAGTCTCGCCTGCTTGACAGGACAGTAGCACATGTAAGATGAGGGCCACCGTTATCACAAGCAGGAGCTCTGGACAAGGCATCTGGAACAGTGTTGTATTTTCCTTTCCTGTATTCCACTGCAAAGGTGAACTCTTGCAACCGTAGAGCCCATCTTATGAGTCTGGTGCTTGGTTTGTTGGTCTTGAACACCCACACAAGGGAGGAATGGTCAGTGACCACAGTGAAGTGTCTTCCCTCCAAGTAGTACCTCCACTTTTCCAAAGCCCAGACAACTGCAAGGCGCTCTTGCTCGGTTGTGGAGTAGTTCCGTTCTGCTCCATTCAATGTCCGACTGGCGAACGCTAGCACTTCTTCAGTGCCAAGTCCAGTCTGTTGGACTAGGACAGCACCAAGTCCAACATCACTTGCATCAGTGTAAACAACAAAAGGGCAATCAAAGTTGGGATGACCTAAAATGGGAGGTGTGACGAGATGTCGTTTCAGGGTTTCAAAGGAAGTCTGGCACTCTGCCGTCCATTGGAATTTCGCTCCTTTTCGCTTCAACGCGTTGAGGGGTTCTGCCACCTGGGAGAAGTTCGACACAAACCGATGGTACCATCCAGCCATACCAAGGAACCGTTGAAGGGCCTTGAGTGTGGTTGGCACAGGGAAGTCTTGTACAGCCTTTGTCTTTTCAGGATCCACATGAATGCCGTCGAAAGACACAATATGGCCAAGGAACTTCAGGGAGGTTTGGCAGAAGTTGCTCTTCTTCACATTTAAGGTCAGACCAGCTTCTCTTAGCTTGTCCAACACTGCTTGAAGATCTTGAAAGTGTCTTTCTCTGTTCTGAGAGTAGATAATTATATCGTCCAGGTAGACGAAACAGATCTTCCCTTTGAGCTCACCTAACGCAATCTCCATGAGTCTTTGGAAAGTGGCAGGGGCATTCTTTAATCCAAAGGGCATCACCTTAAAGGAAAACAAGCCCTCAGCACAGACAAAAGCAGTCTTGTCCTTGCTTTCCTGGTCCATCTCAACCTGCCAATAACCACTATTGAGGTCAAGGGTAGTGAACACAACAGCGCCAGACAATGACTCCAGGATCTCATGGATGGTGGGAAGAGGATAGGCATCAGTCTGGGAAACATTGTTGGTCTTCCTATAGTCCACACAAAATCTAAGACCACCAGTCTTTTTTTGGATGAGGACAACAGGAGCAGCCCAGGGAGAGGAGGAACGTTCTATTATATCTTGTGTTAACATATCATTAATGAGTCCCTTTTGGATGATTAGCTTCGCTGGGGACAAACGATATGGCTTTTGCTTGATCGGCATTTCCTGTGTAAGGAATATTTTGTGCTTCAGGAGCCTGGTGCGTCCCAGCTTTGAAGTACATACATCAGCATTATTCTGCAGCTGTTCCAACAGCCTTAACTCCTCTGGCTGTTCCAGCTGAGCTCTTCTCACAGCCTGTAAAAGGAGATCGTCATAAGGATTATCGAGGGTTAGTGGTACCGGAGCAATGGCAGAGAAGACTGCCACATTTGAACCCCAATCATGTAACTTCATAGCTTCTGATTGGAAGAAATGCTTCTCGCTCGGATTGTATGGAAACCAGTAGCAATTGTGTGCGATATCAATCTGGACACCACTGAAGTACATGAAATCAATTCCCAACACGACAGGAAAAGCAAGGTTCCTGGTTTGTAGGATAACAGAAGGAATCATATAGGAGCGGTTACACAGGCGGAACTCTACCTCACTCCATCCAAGTGGTCGTCTAGCCTCACCATCAGCCAGATAGAGTGGACCCTTCTGTCCACGGCTTCAAGTTGTATTGTGGACCGTTAACCTCCTTCCACAGTTTCTCATTGAGCAGTGTGTAGGATGGCCCGGTATCCAAGATGGCTCTTCCTGTCCATGGGCCTATGGACAGGGGTAACACCAGTTGGTGCGGTATGAACTGAAAGGAAGGGGATGTCGATGGGGGGGCGTAGGCAGTGACTCTTGGGGTTTCAGCTCTGGTTAAAGCACCCAGAGAAGGATGGTCATTGCTGCGAAGAGAGTTAGGTGTGTTGGCCTGTTGTGATTTGTGGTTTCTGGAAGGGTTTACTTGATACGGTCTTGGACATGTAGCTGAAGAATGTCCCTTTTGGCTACATCTCCAACAAAACATGAGAGGGGTCTTGGCTGGAGACTCTGGCTGTTGTTGATAGTCTGTCTTGGGTGTCTGTTTCTTTCTCTGGTCATATTGCTGTTGGCATTCTCTGTCCTTCTCAAACTGCTGTCCCAAGCGAACCAGTCCATCGACAGTGGTGACTCGTTCTCGGAGTTGACTGGCTAGTAGTGGGTTGATGTTCTTCAAGATCAATTTTAATGACCTCTTCCTCCTCAATGCCAGGTTTCCACCTTCTGCACAGGGAGTGGTAACCGTATGCAAAGTCACGGATACTCTCTTTCTCTCCTTGTACTCGATTTCTGACTCTGTCTGCCAATTCATCTGTGTAGTCCTCAGATAGAAATGCAGAGGAAAACTTGGCCTCAAAGTCAGCCCAGGAGGTAGTGGTGAGACGTGCCACATCCCACCAGTCTCGAGCTGTCCCATGCAACACATTCCTCAATGTGGCAAGGAGTTCTTCATCAGCCAGAGGATTGAGGGCAAGAAAGTCACGACATCTTTCTAGATACATTAGCGGATCAGGACTGTCATCTTTTTTCCCAAAGGTGGGAAATTGCAATTTAATGGGCATCGCCCCCACATGACGTCTACTCAAATCACCATGAACAAACGAGCTAGGAGGGATTGAGGAAGTAGAGGGGGAGGGCGTTATCGGACAATGAAAATGAACACCAGGATGCATGGTGGATTGCATCCTGCAAGGGGTGGCTGCAGCATGGCCTGGTCTTGGCTGTTCAGAGGTGCCAGCTTGGCCCTCAGTGGTCTGAACTGAAGTGGACACCAGGGAAACTCTGTGTAAGGAGTTGTGCCTAATGGAGGCCATGTCCACAGACACGTCATCCAACATTTTAACACAATTAGAGAGCTCTGTCTGCAAGTGGTCTAGTGTTAACCATGGGAGAAAAAACTGAATTAACGTCCTTGAGGACCTCAGTGTGGTGATGTTGCAGGCGCCATTGGAGAGTGGCAGTGAGTTGGTTTCGTTGGTAGTCAAACTGCCTGTCCATGGCACCAGTAATTTCCCGTCTTCCACTCTCACTGAGCTCTGTCAGCGTGTGGGTTAGAGTGCTCAGTGAGTTTCTGAATTCCATGGCACTATGTTGTTGCTCTTCCCTCAGACATTTGAATTTATGGTGGATAAGAGTTTGGAGATGTTGTTGAGTCCAACGAATACCAAGGATGTCACCTTGAAGTTGTAAGACTACAACCTCTGGAGATAAACCAGACAATGGAGGAAGGTTGGGTGTCAGAGGGAGGGCTAGCTCAGTACTTCCACACAGATCCATGTCAATAAGTGAGTAACTGGTTAGACCTCCTGTGGCCTGTGGTCCAGACCGCGCATTCAGATTCCCATGGCTCTGGCTCAAATCAACTCCATTATCTCCATTCACATTATGATTTGTGTTGTCAGCTTGATAGTCAGAATGGCCCTGTGTATTCCCATTGACACGTGCATTTGCAATATGTTTCAATGGGCATTTACCATATGAAATTTGACATGCTCAAAAATACAAAATTGACTGGCCCGATGAACACAGGATGGCCGAGCAGTGATAGTTGTACCTTTCCATCACTCGTTGTGTTGATTTCATCATGTCCATTTGGTGATGTTTTTTCACTATAGAATCATATTGCAAATGCACGTGCATTGTTGCGCAACTGGTAACCCAAAAATAAAAATATGGTTGTAAATGCATTTACCGGGACTCCTATTGTCCATGCCCGCTATGGGAGTACCCTACTACGGCCCTCTATCTATGGGGGCCGTCCTGAGTGCTTTATGGACTGTTTAAAATATTCTGATGGATACGCATTGTTGTGCAACTGGTGATTGAAAATAGGCACCTGGTAACCCAAAAATAAAAATATGGTTGTAAATGCATTTACCGGTCATTCTGATATTAATGCCCGCTATGGGAACACAGGATGGCCGGGCAGTGATAGTTGTTCCTTTCCATCACTCGTTGTGTTGATTTCATCATGTCCATTTGGTGATGTTTTTTCACTATACAATCATATTGCAAGTGCACGTGCATTTGCAATATGTTTCAATGGGCATTTACCATATGACATTTGACATGCTCAAAAATGCTAAATTGACTGGCCTGATGAACACAGGATGGCCGAGCAGTGATAGTTGTACCTTTCCATCACTCGTTGTGTTGATTTCATCATGTCCATTTGTTTATGTTTTCTTACTTTTGCAAAGTCACTGTGCATTTGCAATATGGTTCAATGGGCAGGTACCATCACGAATTTGTCATGCTATAAAAATCCTGCAGGAATGTGAAATTGACTGGCCCGATGAACTCGGGATGGCTGGGCAGTGATTCTGGTTCATCTCAATGGCTCGTTAGGGTTGATTTCAGAATGTCACTTTGGTGATGGTACCTCCCTCTTTAAACATATTGCAACTGGACAAGAGTCACCAGCAAGTCACCGTCCATCAGTCAATTAGATATCATTCTGACACCAAACTGATACAAACTGACACCAAACCCACTTTTTCCAACTCGTTTAGTAGCCAACTATCACATACTTCAGCGCTGGCCCAAAATTCACAACGCCTTCGGTTCAAACCATAAAAAAACATAAAACACGTAGTTACGTTCTAGCTGCGGGTCCATTTCTTATGTTATGTGTAGGCCTAGCTGAGGCGACCCCGAATCCCAAGTTTCGGCTCGATCGGTCATTCGGTGTCCGAGCAAAACCCTAAATGGTGCTGAAAATCCACTTTTTTCCATGACTTGCTACGGGGTCCTTGAATGAGCTATCGGACAGAAACGTTGGGTTCCGTCTCTATGGGCCGAGGCTGTCGCAATGCACCTAGTCTTGCGACTCTGGGACATTTCTAAATGTCGCCATTTTCGTGATGCAAAAATGAATTGAAGTCATTGCAAATGTACAAAGCTGTTTCTCGGTCCGAGAACCGTCTAGAGCCACGTAACTCACCACGCACTATCGACCTGAGGTCTAGAAAAGGATTCTAAAGTTTCGGAACTCTAGGTCTGACGGTTCTTTAAAAGTTCCAACAAGGTTAACTAATGCAGGCAGTGTATGTCTCTTCGCACCCCAATGGGTACCTACTTCCAAGCTGTGTGTGTGTGTGTGATTTAGTTTTCCTTTTAAATTTTACGGGAAAAATGACTGATTTACAGTTCATGGGGGTTGCCTAATCACATATATGAAGTTTTGGAAAGATCTGACTTTTTTAACCCCTCGAAACAGCCCAAGAGACACCAATTATGGCACTTCCGGTTGGCACAGGAAGCTATAAGTCAACACATATCCTCATTGGGGTATGCTTTTACAGAATCCTGAGTTTTAAGTCCTTACGTTAAGAACTGACTGATTTACACAGGGTTGAATGCACTATGTCTATCAAACTGCAGGCAGGGTATGGATAAACACTTTTAGGGTGATTTTAACCACTTCCGGTTGGTCCAGGAAGCTTAGAATCAACACAGGTAGACCTCGTAGTGGTCTGATGGACTGTCATCGAAGACAGGTTCATACGACATTCATAACCCACATAGGCTTCAGGTTGAATTTAGGGGTGCAGGCAATGTATTCCTATGGGGAGAGAAGTCAATGCAAACTGTTTGATGTAAACACCTTTTAACAGTTAAGGGTTAATGCCACACGGTCAGGGTTAGGCTTGCACGGATCGGGAGGACCTTAGGAACATACCTAAGGTCGAATTGTGCTTCTCACCCAACCGGTTCTCTCACTGTTACCCAAAAGCAAATGACGTTGTGGGGCAGGCTTCATTTTGGGCCTACTATTCTAATGGTCGCTGCGCTTAGACCGAGCGAGCTACGGTCAAGCGGGATATCTCGTTGAACTCGGCACGGCCTAGAGATTATGTTTATGCCATTGCCTGCTCTCTGTGTCTTTGAGCACCGCACTTTTTCCTCCATCCTTGCTGTGTGTGTGTGTGAGAGCTTTTCTTTTACATCTGTTGGGAGAAATGACTGATTTACAGTTCAGGAGGGTGACCTAGTCACACATATGAAGTTTTGGAGAGATGTGACTTTTCTAACCCTTCAAAACAGACAGTGTGACCCAATTAAAGGCACTTCCGGTTGGCACAGGAAGCTATAAGTCAACACATATCCTCATTGGGGTATGCTTTTACAGAATCCTGAGTCTTAAGTCTTTATGTTTAGAATTGACGGATTTACACAGGGTTGAATGCACTATGTCTATCAAACTGCAGGCAGGGTATGGATATACACCTTTAGGGTGATTTTAACCACTTCCGGTTGGTCCAGGAAGCTTAGAATCAACACCGGTAGACCTCATACTGGCCTGATGGACTGTTACTAAAGACAGGTTCATACGGCATTCATAACCCATATAGGCTTCAGGTTGAATTTAGGGGTGCAGGCAATGTATTCCTATGGGGAGAGAAGTCAATGCAAACTCTTTGAAGTAAACACCTTCTTTTAACTATTAAGGGTTAATCCCACACGGTCAAGGTTAGGCTTGCACGGATCGGGAGGACCTTAGGAACGTACAAGAAGTCGAATTGTGCTTCTCACCCTAACGGTTCTCTCTCTGTCACCCAAAAGCAAATGACGTTGTGGGGCAGGCTTCATTTTGGGCCTACTTTTCTAATGGTCGCTGCGCTCAGACCGAGCG
The DNA here is from genome assembly GCF_034236695.1 of Oncorhynchus nerka. NCBI lineage: Eukaryota > Metazoa > Chordata > Actinopteri > Salmoniformes > Salmonidae > Oncorhynchus > Oncorhynchus nerka. The sequence continues at coordinate 46,630,084 of NC_088419.1, forward strand.
AGCTACGGTCAAGCGGGATATCTCGTTGAACTCGGCACAGCCTAGAGATTATGGCAATGCCATTGCCTGCTCTCTGTGTCTTTAGGCACCGCACTTTTTCACTCCATCCTTGCTGCGTGTGTGTTTGAGAGCTTTTCTTTGACATCTGTTGGGAGAAATGACGGATTTACAGTTCATGAGGTTTACCTAGTCACACATATGAAGTTTTGGAAAGATGTGACTTTTTTAACCCTTCAAAACAGACCGTGTGACCCAATTAAAGGCACTTCCGGTTGGCACAGGAAGCTATAGGTAAACACATGTCTTGACTGAGGTAGCCTCTTACAGAATCCTGAGTTTTAAGTCTTTAAGTTAAGAATTGACTGACCTACACAGGGTTGAATGTAGTCATTTTCACCTTTGAAGGTTATGTACATCAAAACAACTTTTGGGTCAATTTAACCACTTCCGGTTTCTCCAGGAAGCTTAGAATCGACACAGGTAGACCTCATAGTGGTCTGATGGACTGTCATAGAAGACAGGTTCATAAGGCATTCATAACCCACATAGGCTTCAGGTTGAATTTAGAGTTGCAGGCAATGTATTCCTATGGGGAAAGAAGTCAATGCAAACTGTTTGATGTAAACGCCTTCTTTTAACTGGTAAGGGTTAATGCCACACGGTCAAGGTTAGGCTTGCACGGATCTGGAGGACCTCAAACGATTTCGGATGTCTAGTAAGGGACCGTACATTTGCAATATGGACTTTCTCACTAACCATACAGCAACTGCCGAAATCTTCCCCTAAGGTATGAAAGGGGATTCAGTCTGCCGTGAAGCATTTGTCCATGTATACGGGTTAGATTCTAGCTACAGTTTCAGATATTATACGTTTCTAATTTTGTCAGAAAGTTGTTTTCATTGCAAGCTTACTATTAGCTAACTAGCTAACATTGAACCTATTTGGTAAACTTTAGCTAGCTATGACAATCGGTTTGTATTGCTAGTACTCTATGGATTGGGATTATCATTCCTTGTTTAGCTAGCTAGCTCCATGTATAAACAAAATACCATTGAAGCTTACTTTTAGCTAGCTAGCTGATGTTAGATGGCTGGCTGGCTAGCTAACATTACGTTTATGATCTATGTGTAGTAATGTTATCTCAGAATGCCATTTTGCATTGCTAGTTATAGCCTAATGTTAGCTAGTTAACTAGCTAACATTGAACCTATTTGCTTAACTTTAGCTAGCTATGACAATCAGTTTGTATTGCTAGTACTCTATGAATTAGGATTATGGTTCATTGTTAGCATGTATAAACAAAAGACTTCACTTCGCTAGATGATTACATGACCCATCAACTTAGCCAGGTGTGTCTGATGGTGATTACGGCTATCTATTGTATAATAAAGCCAAAATATTTGCATCTGGAATTTGTCTTTCAGCATCAGTAGAACATGCCTGACTCTCCTCCACCAGTCATATGAGGAGAATGGTCTAATGCCTCCCATCAAAAAGAGATCTGGCCCAAGCAAGCACAGGTTACACCTGAAGCATGAGGACTTGCAGCGAGTGGTGAACTTCATCAACAACTATGCAGAGGAAAATGCAAATACAAGGACACAAACACTTTGGTGGAAAGCTGCTGTCATGCCATGTGACAAAAGCAGCAGTGTGGTATTCCTACAAGGATTTGATGACAAAACTTGGTATGTAAAGCATAAACAATACGTTTTGTTTATTTAATTGACCACCAACATGATTGGCAATACTTTTATTGATCTCACATTTTTTCTGTATTTTCCAGAGGTACCTGTAGTCGGGCTTTGTGTTATCATTTTTAACTTTCAGTTTCCAAGATTATGTTTCTGTATGCAGTGCTGCTGCTCTGCACATTTGTAGGTAAGTGAAACCTACACTTATATTACGTTTTACATTACATTTTATTTTCATTAATTTATCTTAATTTTCTTTTGTTGTTTGCAGGTGCACTATCCTTCTGACTCTATGCAGCCAGGTCCCATCTACTTTTTAACTCCTCGCAACTGCAGTGGCCAAAACAAGAACAAGTTTGTGCTCTGGTACTGTGTCTAGCGGACCATGCACAAGCTCCACCAGTCTTGACCTTCACTTTCTGATCACAGGCCACACCAAGTTTTCCTGGTGCTTCGGCCTCATCTGGTGCTTCGGCCTCATCAAGCAGCACTTCAGAAAGACCAGAGTGAACACTTTGTCTGAGATTGCTGGTGTTGTGAAAGACAGCACTGAGACGGGGGTCAACATCCCACAGCTGATTGGACTGGAGGATGGTACAGCCCTGGTGGAAAGCTATGGCTGGCAACAACATCCAACTCCGTACTTCAGGCCACTGCCACAGTTCAAGCAGTACCAGCACTTCAGATGAATATAATTTTCATTGTATTGTATGAGGTTGTTCTTCTCATCTAGACTTGGAGGTGAATTGATGTTATGCAAGTTGTAATGTCTTACATATTTTATTTTATTTCCTGTTTTACAGCTTCAATGCTCTGGAGCCTGGTGTTGTTGTCGCCAAGGAGCGCTTGGACTCAGCCGGGAACAGGTTTCAGCTGCTGCGCAACGCTGACATCCTTCCTCCCAAAGATGGTCTGCCTGTACAAACATCACCTACACTGGACACAGCTAGACAAACTGATGTTTTTGAGAAGATCAGGGAGTTTTGCGATGAAGAGGCTATGGACATCACATGCCATGCACCAAAGTCAATGGCAGGACAGAAACAGGCTCTCCGAATATAGATACCCTTGTTCATGCGTGGTTCGGCCAGACACGTCATCAGCACTATCTGCAATGCCTCTATTCAAATAACTCTCTCCTAACACACTCCATATGTTGCTGCTACTATTTTTATTTTATCCTGCTGCTCAGGCACTTTACCCCTGATTGTATGCATTTAACTACCTTATCTATCACTGATATTGTTCATGTACATACTGTATATTATTTTATTTATATTTACACTCTTTCTGATATTGCTACTATGCAAATAACCATTTGGCTGTACCGTTTACACCTTCTGTAGAGACCAATCCACTTGGCAAGATGTGGCTGGGTGGTATAGCATTTTTTTTTACATGACCCATCAATTTAGACAAGTGTGTCTGGGTAAGTGTCATCTAATATTTATAAAATATTTTTTATCTGGACACTTTTTGTTATTAACCTGGAATTGTTCCTTATTGTAGGCTACTACTTTTACCACTTTTAGCCTTAATCTTATGTACACTGCTCACTGTTTAGTGCATGAACTCACATGTGAATCCTTAAAGAGATGGGTGGGGCTGTTTGGGCTAGGGGGCAGCATTTTCACGTTTGGATGAAAAGCATGCCCAGAGTAAACTGCCTGTCACTCAGTCCCAGTTGCTAATATATGCATATTACTTGGATAGAAAACACTCTGAAGTTTCTAAAACTGTTTGAATGATGTCTGTGAGTATAACAGAACTCAGATGGCAGGCGAAAACCTGAGAAAAATCCAACCAGGAAGTGGGAAATCTGAGGTTTGTAGTTTTTCAATTCTTGGCCTATCGAATACACAGTGTCTGTGGGTTCATTTTGCACTTCCTACGGCTTCCACTAGATGTCAACCGTCTTTAGACTTGTTTGAGGCTTCTACTGTGAAGTGGGGCCGAATGAGAGGGGAATGAGTCGGAGGTCTGGCAGAGTGCCATGAGCTCGTGACGCGCGTTCATGTGAAAGTTCTCGCGTTCCATTGCTTTTCTACAGACAAAGGAATTCTTCGGTTGGAACATTATTGAAGATTTATGATAAAAACGTCCTAAAGATTGATTCTATACATCGTTTGACATGTTTCTACGGACTGTAATATGACTTTGTTTGAACTTTTGCCTGGACCTGCTTGGGCGTTGTGAGTTTAGATTGTGTACTGAACGCGCAAACCAAAAGGAGTTATTTGAACATAAATGATGGACTTTATGGAACAAATCAAACATTTATTGTGGCACTGGGATTCCTGGGAGTGCATTCTGATGAAGATCAGCAAAGGTAAGTGAATATTTCTAATGCTATTTCTGACTTCGGTTGACTCCAACATGGCGGTTATCTTTTTGGGTTGTGTTGGTCTCTGAGCGCCGTACTCAGATTATTGCAAGTTTGTTTTAAATCTGACACAGCGGTTGCATTAAGGAGAAGTATATCTTTAATTCTGTGAATAACAGAATGTTATCAATGTTTATTATAGAACTATTTCTGTAAATTGATGTGGCTCTGTGCAAATTCACGGGATGTTTTGGAGGCAAAGCCAAATGTTAACTGAGGTTTTTGGATATAAATATGAACTTGATCAAACAAAACATACATGTATTGTGTAACATGTTATCCCGGGAGTGTCATCTGCTGAAGAATATTAAAAGTTAGTGATCAATTTTATCTCTATTTCTGCTTTTTGTGATTCCTCTCTTTGGTTGGAAAATCGCTGTATGCTTTCTGTGACTAGTTGCTGACCTAACATATTGATATGTTCTGCTTTTGCCGAAAAGCTTTTTTGAAATTGGACACTGTGGTTGGATTAACGAGAATTGTATCTTTAAAATGTTGTCTAATACTTGTATGTTTGAGAAATTTGAATTATGAGATTTCTGTTGATTGAATTTGGCGCCTTGCAATTTCATTGGTTGTTGGCGAGGGAACAGCCAATGGAACCCCGTTCCCAGACAGGTTGAGGGTGTGAACAATGCTGAATGGGTGTAGAAAAGGAGAGCTCTCCAGTAGGTACCAAAATATTGAAAGGCCATTTTCTCAAAAGTGAGTTTACAAGTTTATCAACTTTCAAAGCAAATCCAATTTATTTATAAAGCCCTTCTTACATCAGCAAGCAATGCAGGTGTAGAGGCACGGTGGCTAGGAAAAATTCCCTAGAAAGGCCGAAACCCAGGAAGAAACCTAGAGAGGAAGCAGGCTATGAGGGGTGGCCAGCCCTCTTCTGACTGTGATGGGTGGAGATTATAAGAGAACATGGCCAAGATGTTAAAATGTTAATAGGTGACCAGCAGGGTCAAAAAACAATAATAATCACAGCGGATGTCGAGGGTGCAACAGGTCAGCACCTCAGGAGTAAATGTCAGTTGGCTTTTCATAGCCGATCATTCAGAGTATCTCTACCGCTCCTGCTGTCTCTAGAGAATTGAAAAGAGTAGGTCTGGGACAAGTAGCACAGTGAACAGGTCAGGGTTCCATAGTCGTAGGCAGAACAGTTGAAACTAGAGCAGCAGCACGGCCAGGTGGACTGAGGACAGCAAGGAGTCATCAGGCCAGGTAATCCTCAGGCATGGTCCTAGGGCTCAGGTCCTCCGAGAGAGAGAAAGAAAGAAAAGAAAGAAAGAGAGAAAGAGAGAGCATACTTAAATTCACACAGAACACCGGATAAGACAGGAGAAATACTCCAGACATAACAGACTGACCCTAGCCCCCTGACACATAAACTACTGCAGCATAAATACTGGAGGCTGAGACAGGAGGGGTCAGGAGACACTGTGGCCCCATCCGACGATACCCCCGGACAGGGCCCAACAGGCAGAATATAACCCCACCCACTTTGCCAAAACACAGTCCCCACACCACTTAGAGGGATATCTTCAACCACCAACTTACCATCCTGAGACAAGACCGAGTATAGCCCACAAAGATCTCCGCCACGGCACAACCCAAGGGGGGGTGCCAACCCAGACAGTAAGATTACGTCAGTGACTCAACCCACCAAAGTCACGCACCCCTCCTAGGGACGACATGGAAGAGCACCAGTAAGCCAGTGACTCAGCCCCTGTAATAGGGTTAGAGGCAGAGAATCCCAGAGGAGAGAGGGAAACCGGCCAGGTAGAGACAGCAAGGGCGGTTCGTTGCTCCAGTGCCTTTCCGTTCACCTTCACACTCCTGGGCCAGACTACACTCAATCATAGGACTTACTGAAGAGATGAGTCTTCAATAAAGACTTAAAGGTTGAGACCGAGTCTGCGTCTCTCACATGGGTTGGCAGTCCATTCTATAAAAATGGAGCTCTATAGGAGAAAGCTCTGCCTCCAGCTGTTTGCTTAGAAGTTCTAGGGACAGTTAGGAGGCCTGCGTCTTGTGTAGGTATGTACAGCAGGACCACATCGGAAAGATAGGTAGGAGCAAGCCCATGTAATGCTTTGTAGGATAGCAGTAAAACCTTGAAATGAGCCCTTGCCTTGACAGGAAGCCAGTGTAGAGAGGCTAGCACTGGAATAATATGATCACATTTTTTGTTCTAGTCAAGATTCTAACAGAAGTTTATTTAGTGCTTCATCCGGGTAGCCGGAAAGTAGAGCATTTCAGTAGTCTAACCTAGAAGTGACAAAAAGCATGGATACATTTTTCTGCATCCTTTTTGGACAGAAAGTTTCTGATTTTTGCAATGTTACGTAGATGGGAAAAAGCCGTCCTTGAAACAGTCTTAATATGTTCATCAAAAGAGAGATCAGGGTCCAGAATAACGTTGAGGTCCTTCACAGTTTTATTTGAGACGACTGTACAACCATCAAGTTTAATTGTCAGATTCAACTGAAGATCTCTTTGTGTCTTGGGACCTAGAACAAGTATCTCTGTTTTGTCCGAGTTTATAAGTAGAACATTTGCAGCCATCCACTTCCTTATGTCTGAAACACAGGCTTCCAGAGTGAGTGCAATTTTGGGGCTTCACCATGTTTCATCGAAATGTACAGCTGTGTGTCATCCGCATCGCAGTGAAAGTTAACATTATTTTTCCAAATGACATCACCAAGAGGTAAAATATATAGTGAAAACAATAGTGGTCCTAAAACGGAACCTTGAGGAACACCGAAATGTACAGTTGTTTGTCAGAGGACAAACCATCCACAGAGACAAATTGATATCTTTCCGACAGATAAGATCTAAACCAGGCCAGAACCTGTCCGTGTAGACCATTTTGGGTTTCCAATCCCTCCAAAAGAATGCGGTGATCGAAGGTATCAAAAGCAGCACTAAGGTCTAGGAGCACGAGGACAGATGCAGAGCCTCGGTCTGACGCCATTAAAAGGTAATTTACCACCTTCACAATAGCAGAATTTCTTATTCATTGTGCTAGGATTAGCACCCTTGTTAGCTTTTGGAGATAAGTAACTCGCCACTCATCGGTGGAATCTTTAAATGGGTAATCGATGCTTCCCCACTACAGAAACAAGAGGTAAATGCGTTCCCGAAAACCTGGAGGAAGTCCACTGCGGGGGAGAAAATACCATCAAAGTTGCATTCATCATCAATTATTCACTCTCCCATGCCAAATCCAACGCTGGGGCTTCCGGCTGCCCCAGACTGATGTCACCAGATTCACACTCTGAAAACCATCAGGAGTCAATCAGGGATAGTATATCATCCCCGGAATCTGGACTCTGAACACTCCCAAACGTTTAACCCAGCCGGGGACAATGGTTACATGAACTGGTCAGAGCCAAGGCCTCCTGAGCTTGTTTTCCCCCCAGGCAACAGGACAGTGCTTGTGAGTATCTTTAATTTTCATTGTGAAACAACATGCCCAGGGCATGGTTGGAGGTTCAAACTTGGCTGGTTATCCTTTGGCCATCTTATCAAAGAAGCACTAGCTACACAATTAGGTCAGAATGTCGTGTTTTTTTTGCCAACACAAATCTTACCCAAGCATGGAAGCATTAGTTACAGAAGCAGAGCAGAAAGTAGTTCGCTTTTAGCCAACACAAAAACCAAGACAACTAAGTTGGAGCCGAGTCTCGTAACTTTCGTGTACTTGAAAAGTTTGTAAATTGCATGACACATTCTTCCTTCAGGCAAGCTGAAGAACAAAGAATTCAGGAAATGAATGTAAGCCCTGGTATTATAGCTAGGAAGGCAGGGCTTCCAAGGGTGGCCTTGGCATCCATTGGCCCGTTGGACATGATTACAGTTTGCATCAGGTGAATAGGATTGGTCGTTGACTCCCCACATATACAGAGTGACTGACTAAAAGGGACACTTTTTCTGTAGGCTATTTTTAGAAAGTGCTGTTCATTGCCATTGTCTGCTTTCCAACTTTGTGACAGTGCCATTGTAAAATGGCCTTTCTGTGTAAAATATATGGTAGCCTGACAATATTGAGTTAATAAGCAATCAAATATGTTTTACTGTCTGTGGGACGAGGTGGTGCTAGTTTTTAGGCTAATATCATATTTTATTTTATACCCTATCAAATACATCCACAATTGGCTGATTTCATTAGCAATTTGCACGAGGTGATCGATGTATGCAACAATGGTCATTCAATGTTTGAGGAAATATCTTGCTGTTTACATAAATTAGTAATGCAACACTAGGACTACTTTCACATATTAGTATAGGATATGTAGACTACCGGTGGTATTAGGGATTATCCCTGACCAATGATGTGCCTGTGTATTTGTGTGCCAAAGTGTGTATTTTCGGTGTTTGGACATGTTTTTAGTGTTGGGTGCAACTGTTTAGCGGAAGGAAATTGGAGCCCAGTGTCATCTAGCTACTGTGAGCTGACCAACTAATTGGGCGTCACTCTAAAGAGGGAAGGTGGAATAAACGAGTCAGGAGTAGGTTTTCTTGATTGAACATAGTTCTCTATTGAGGACATTTGGTCAACACAAACACTCCAACATAATCAATGAAAATCTCCCAAGGAAAAACATACATCTTCTTCTCCAGATGAAACAGGAACATAGTAGGATTATCTTTTAACTACAACAAAAGTCACGGGATTGTCACCGTCTTAGTGGTTCTTCATGGATAGCTTATCTGTCTCGGTGGCCATCTTCCAGAGTTACTTTTCCCCCTCTTCTGCTGGTTCCATACTCTCTCACAAAGGGGAAGGAGAATATGTCATTAGTACCGTCAACTGTGCTTAAAACCAGTTATGCATTAGGGGGCGCTATTAAATTTTTTGGATGAAAAACGTTCCCGTTTTAAACAAGATATTTTGTCACGAAAAGATGCTCGACTATGCATAGAATTGACAGCTTTGGAAAGAAAACACTCTGACGTTTCCAAAACTGCAAATATATTGTCTGTGAGTGCCACAGAACTAATGTTACAGGCGAAACCCAGATAAAAGTGCCGCATTTTTTAAAACTGCATCATGCCAATGACTCCTTATATGACTGTGAATGAGCTACGAATGAGCTTACGCTTTCCACGTATTCCCCAAGGTGTCTACAGCATTGTGACGTCTTTTTAGGCTTTTCCATTGAAGAATGGCTGTAAGGGACCATATAGAGCATGTGGTCACATGGTGTCTCCCGCAGAAAATCTTGCGTAAAATACTGAGGTAGCCATTTTTCCAATCGCTTCTTATGAGAAACCAATTGCCTCGACGGATATATTATCGAATATATATGTTAAAAACACAAAGTATCAACAACATTTTATGTGAACTCTTAGAAACAACTGCCATTTTGACCACTCCCTCAACAAGTTCGACCAAAATCTTGGTCTACTTCTCTGGTACTTAAAGGGTAGGTAGCATAAACATAATGACATGTAACATATGGATTTGCATTAATATACACATCAAAACTCCCAGTGCAAAGTTACACCTCACTTTTCTATTTGTGTAGTTAGTATATAAAACTGATCAGAATTCTGAAGAATGCCGAAATCATGTCTGAAAATGTTTTTACGGAGTGGAATGTAATATGGAGGACCCAAGACAGCCTTTTACCTATAATGTAAACTCAAATAGAAATAATTTTAAATGTATAACCTCATATTAAACAGAATCGTTTGGACTCATGACCAATAATTTCAATTTAATTTACAGCCAATTTATAAGCTTTTTGAATTGATTGTTACAAATCAACTTGCAAGGTTGCCTGCCAATTAGCCTGCTAACTTTAGCCCTACTAGCCTGCTAACGTTAACCCTACCAGCCTGCTAACGTTAGATTAGCAGTGAATGAGTCAGTGGCTATCAATACTTAGCTTACAGCTACATTGAACTAAATCAACGTTTTTGCCATCTAACTAAATATTGAATGTTAGCTTTATGCAGTTATCTTAGCCAGCACGCTAGTCAGCCAGCTAATATTAGTTATTTAGCCAAATAATGTTAGCTATTAGCCTAGCCTACCAGTATGAATATGGTCGACATGCTAGAGCCCAACTACTGGAGACCAGTTAGAACACAACTAACACAACATAACTAAAACATAACCGCAGATCAAAGGAGCAGAGACTTACAGATTGACAGTAAAGGTCAGGGAAAATCCAATAGATATAACGAATATAACGTAAAACTGATGATTCCTACCCTTTAAGGCCTCTAGAAGAGCAAATGATATAAAACACCAAATACTCATTCAGATGCTGTAATGTGTTAACACTTTACCTTAGTGATGGGGAAATGAAGCTTCCTGAAGCATTGCCTTTTTGTCATCTACCGAAACCAATGAGTGGATATCTTTTGTCATTTCGGTGACCATCGTTGGTCACCGCCATTCAAAGTGTGTTGCATTATGGAGATAAAAATTGTCTGTCTTATGCCAACAACCATGTGAGCAAAGGTCATGAAGTTTCGACCGCAGTCGACTTAAACTTTCTGCAGTTTCTCCTCATGAGCTGCAACTTGCATCTGTTGACTGCATTGTGGGAGGCACTATTTGTTAACCAATCACTTGTGTTTTTGTGACTGAAACAAAAGCAATTTTCCTGTATACAGTGGATATGTACAAAGGAATGTGATATTTTGGGCTCTCTCTCCACAATTGATAGTACAATGTACACACATATATTTACAGTTTGTGAGCGTGTGATATGGGGGTTATTTCAACATTACAAAAACATTTTTTTATGAACAATGGCATCACTGCCATGTTGCACTGAGCCTTGCTGTTGGGAAAACCTAAAACCACTGTATTAGGGTATAACTATGCCCCTCAGAGAAAGGCCTTATGATATATGTATTGTCATAAAGAATTTTAAAGGCCAATTAAAGGCTGGTGGAACCTCTCAGTAATACTCTTTAAGAGTCTATTGACACACCAGTGCATCAATCTAAGTAACATAATACAAAAATTCCCATCAAAATCTGTGAGTTTAAGCTAGAGATACAGTATCATACATAGGCTGTGTCTCAATCCACTGCATCCACTTACCGTGGGGAGAACAAGTTTTTGCTAATTAATTACTTGCTAATGCTAATTAATTACTTAAAAATCATACAATGTGATTTTCTGGATTTTTGTTTTAGATTCCGTCTCTCACAGTTGAAGTGTACCTATGATAAAAATGACAGACCTCTACATGCTTTGTAAGTAGGAAAACCTGCAAAATCGGCAGTGTATCAAATACTTGTTCTCCCCACTGTATGTCAGCCTTCCGCATCTGTGGTGGAAGGTGGCCGAGCATCCCGAAAATGGGTTTTGTGTCAAATGTTTGTCCTACAAACTAATATGACCACTCTATGGAAAGGTGGTATTTTCCGACCCACACAAGTGTCACACGACTCATCTGAATATAACCGGTACTGGTTTAAAAAATGTATGGAAGTATGGAGGTAGTTTTGTTCCCCCCGCTCCAAAAAATTGTTAAATATGTGTCCAAAAAACAAATAGTTTACCTTAGCTTTCTTAAGCATTAAGGACACCTGCTCTTTCCATAACATAGACTGACCAGGTGAATCCAGATGAAAGCTGTGCTCCCTTATTGATGTCACTTATTAAATCCACTTCAATCAGTGTAGATGAAGGGGAGGAGACAGGTTAAAGAAAGATTTTTAAGCTTTAAGACAATTGAGACATTGAGAGCGGTTTGTGTCAAGAACTGTAATGCTGCTGGGTTTTTCACAGTCAACAGTGTCTTGTGTGTCTCAAGAATGGTCCACCACTCAAAGGACATCCAGACAACTAGGCCAAACTTTGGGAAGCTATGGAATCAACATGGCCCAGCACCCAGCATCCTTGTGGAACGTTTTCAACACCTTGTAGAGTCCATACCCCGACTAATTGAGGCTGTCCTGAGGGCAAGGGGGGGGGTGTATGGACTGATTCAGAGGGGTTGGGTTAAATGCAAAAGACACAAAAGACACATTTCAGTTGAATACATTCAGTTGTACAACTGACTAGGTGTCCCCCTTTCCCTACTGTGGCTATTTGATCATAATGTAGGCATAATGTAGCTGTCCTGTCATTCAGCCTACAGTAGCAGCCAATGTGTGGTGTCCAATGTAGGCCAATATTCCATGAGAATTTTGAAAAAAACATGCAGGGCTTTACAATTATAACCTGTTTATCTAAATCGAATAAAATGTTATTTGTCAGGGCTATATACAGAGGGTACAGGTACAGAGTCAATGTCAATGTGCGGGGGCAAATAGTCTGGGTAGACATTTGATTAGCTGTTCAGGAGTCTTATGGCTTGGGAGTAGAAGCTATTCAGGTGCCTCTTGGACCTTTACTTGGCGCTCCGGTACCGCTTGCCGTGTGGTAGCAGAGAGAACAGTCTATTACTAGGGTGACTGGAGTCTCTGTCAATTTTTTGAGCCTTCCTCTGAAACCGCCTGGTATAGAGGTCCTGGATGACAGGAAGCTTGGCCCCAGAGATGTACTGGACCGTACGCACTACCCTCTGTAGTGCCTTGCGGTCAGAGGCCGAGCAGTTACCATACCAGGCAGTGATGCAACCTGTCAGGATGCTCTCGATGGTGCAGCTGTAAAACCTTTTGAGGATCCGAGGACCCGTGTCAAATCTTTTCAGTCTCCTGAGGGGGAATAGGCTTTGTCGTGTCCTCTTCACGACTGTCTTGGTGTGCTTGGACCATGTTAGTTTGTTGCTGATGTGGACGCCAAGGAACTTGAAGCTCTCGACCTGCTCCACCACAGCCCCATCGATGAGAATGGTGGCGTGCTCTGCCCTTCTTTTCCTGTAGTCCACAGTCATCTCCTTTGTCTTTATCATGTTAAGGGAGAGGTTGTTGTCCTTACATAACACGGTCAGGTCTCTGACCTCTTCCCTATAGGTTGTCTCATCGTTGTCGGTGATCAGGCCTACCACTGTTGTGTCATCAGCAAACTTAATGATGGTGTTGGAGTTGTGCCTGACCATGCAGTCATGAGTGAACAGGGAGTACAGGAGGGGGCTGAGCACACACCCCTGAGGGTCCCCTGTGTGGAGGATCAGCATGGCGGATGTGTTGTTACCTATCCTTACCACCTGGGGGTGGCTCGTTTATTATAAATCCCACTATTACTTATAAGCTTCCGGGTTAGATTCCCGCTCCTTGAAAGCGGCAGCTCTACCATTTTACTCAGTGCGCGAATGTTGTCTGTAATCTATGACTTCTGGTTGGGGTATGTACGTACAGTAACTGTGGGACCAACATCCTCGATGCACTTATTGATAAAGCCTGTGACTGATGTAGTGTACTCAATGCCATCGGAAGAATCCCAGAACATATTCCAGTCTGTGCTAGCAAAGCAGTCCTGTAGTTTACTTCATCTGACCACTTTTCTATAGACCAAGTCACTGGTGCTTCCTGCTTTAGAAATGCTGATAGAAATTAGTTAAAACTGATTTAAGTTTCCCTGCATTAAACTCCCCAGCCACTAGGAGTGCTGCCTCTGGATGAGCGTTTTCCTGTTTGTTTACAAGATGACTGAAAATGTTGTTGTTTGATACAAGAAACCACTACACAAAGAAAATGCATAAATTATTCCCATACCATTATTACAGAGAATCAGACAAATTATGCTACCTTCTGCCTATTGGCTACTTAGCTTATCCAAGCCTGTCTCAATATACAACATTGCCCCTCTAAGAACAAGAAAAGCTCTTTACCTGACTCGCTTTTCAAAGAAGTCTAGAAATGTACACGTTTTGTGCTCTTGTAGGAAGCAGTCACTCCCCTATTGCCCACTACAAATGATCTATAACTGGGCTAATAACTCACTAACTAGCAAAAGATATGAACAAAATGTGCTTAAGTGGCTATATGCAGCTCTCGCTTTGATCTCAAAACAAGCTCATCTACTCATGAATGCTCACGTTGTAAACACAGTCCAGTTCAAACTAAATGGCACAGATCCATATATGGCAATTGTCTACTTGCATATAGGCCTACAGCAGCTCTGATTGTTTATGCCGCACTGGTCTGTGTAGTGTTTGGGCTGAGTCGTGCGTGTCAATGCAGTAGAATCCTACTCTGATGTTTTCTGCATACAACAAAATCTCTTGCATTTGGTTTCAGTATGTTGCATTGAAAGTGGCTAATATTGCGTTGATTCCATCACAATTGCCACAGTAAAGTGTTAACGGAAAACCCTAGATCAGTGATCACCAGCCTTTTCTGAGTGAAGATCATTTTCTGAGTCAAAATGCAAGCCGAGATCTGCCCAGATTTTTTTTACAACTTAAAAACATAAGCCTTTGCAACATTAACCAATTAAAAGTTGTACTGTTGCAATGAGGTTTGTGCAGTAAGCTAGACATACATTATCACCGCATAGTGGCTTTGCTTGAATTGATCTGCCAATTAATTGTTGTTTGGGCAATTCTTTGAAATTATATTTCAACATTTGAGTTAGGCTATTTGATCACACCAGTAATAGATCCGTTGTTGTATTACTTATGAGTCACATAATTTGCTTTTTATTTCCCTGAGATGATGGTGGCTGTGTCTGATGGTCAGTTTCAGCAGAGGGAGAGAGCAGCAAACTGAGGGTCCGCCTCTCAACATCCCTCTGTTCTCCCTTTCCTTCACTGACACTGACCAAAAAGGGACACCGTCTTCCAGTTGATGGTGAAACTCAAGTCACACGGCATTATTTCTGCCTCATGCACAAATTCATGTTGTTACTCTTATGAACAGAGAATGTAAATATTCCTTGATATTAAAAAAGACATGCCGCTATTAATAACAACATCACAAGCCTATCGATATACTTTCCTACTCATTCATTACTGCTGCAGTGCTTGTTGTAGCGCTGAGTGGAAATAGGAAGAACGTGCATTTTATGGCTTATAAAAGCATTGAATACAAAGTGTTGACAGTGCTGCGTAAGAACTTAAACATGAACTCACTCGTTGACAGTTTCTCTCTAGTCATTAAAAAGTGTCACTTGTGCTCCCTTTCCGGCCTCTAGGTCAGCAGGCTGCTCGTTATGGCGCACACCTGCCACCATCGTTACATGCATCCGTGCATAATGACACTCACCTGGACACCATCACCTCCTTGATTACCTGCCTTATTTATGTCACTCTCTTTGGTTCATTCCCCAGGCGTTATTGTTTCTGTTTGTTGCCTGTGCATTGTTCTTGTTTTGTATTATGGTTTCATTTATTTATTATATGATTCACTCCCTCCTGAAAGACCTGCAGGAGAAAACAAGATTAAAATTAGTCTGTGCTCAATGCTCAGGACTATAACGCATTAAGGAAGCCATCATCCATCCTCCATTGCACTGCTACTACTTCTACTACTGTATATCATTACCGTTTTTACACTGAGAAAATGTTATATGGTGAATACACTAGCCTTCATGAGTACACTTCTGCTAAGTTTTCTACTAACGCTAATTGGTTTGCTGTAAACAAATCAAGCCATTCTCGTTCATTGAATTTAATATTGGATATAATAATGTAGTGTTTATTTAATAGGATTTGAATCAAGCCAGTTTACTGTCTCAGCCAACAAGCGCTTTGCTTTTCTTTCCTTAAATGCCAGCCAGGAGTATAATCAACTTGTATAATCAACATTTAAATTTAACAATCAAAGGAGTTAAGGGTCACTTTATTACATGAACCAGTGAGGTGAATCAAATCAATTCTGGGCTCATGGATAGTTCAGGGTACAGTGTATTCTAATGAATAAAATATGATATGCTGTACTGACTCTTCAATTTATATGGCAAATAATTGGATGTATATCTTACAGTTAGTAAGTTATACAGGGGATTTATACATCAAATGATAGCTTATGTGTAATTTGAAGTAAATGAGGTAAATAATGTCGCTTAGTGTAACATTTCATTGAATAACACAATAGCTGTGACATAATATAAAAACTGTGAAAATACTAAGCGCTTTGCTCAATGTCAGTTTACCAGTGATGTACTGTATGCAGGTCAGCTGTGAGGCCTCAGCTGGAGTAGAGGAAGCTACACCTGTCAGTGCCCATGGGCCTCTTTCTTTTTTTCTCTCTATCTCTGTCTCTCTCCCTCCATCCATACATACATCCCGCTCTTTCTAGCTGGATGTGCAGGAACCCCTCACCCGAGATAGATCCAGGCTGTGTCAGCCAGTCCAGCTCAGCCATGCGTGTCCTACTCTGGGAATTCACTCCGGGAGCTTCCGTTACATCCATCTATCTTTTTCTCTCCCTCCATCTCTTTATCATTCTCTCCTCATGCTCTCTTCCACTGGTCTCTCTTTATCTCTGTCTGTTTATCTACATTATCTCTCTACCCAATTCCCTCATTCTCTCTCTTTCTTTCTCCCTCATTCTTACCTAGCTCTCTCTCCCTCTCTCCGGCCTTAGTCACCCCATCCCTCTCAACAGTAGTCCAGCAGGAGTGAGCGAATCCGGTGGTGAGGGTGAAAATTAAAATGAGTTGGTTGCAGTAGGAATGTGTAGCCTTGGCTTGTTGATGGAAACCCTACCATTAGGCCCTGGCCCAGAAAGATTGAGAAACAGAGCGTAAACAATGGCTCTCCCAAAGGAGGCCACTCACTTCCTGGATGGATTGCAAGGCACACACACACCGGTAAAAATCATCAAGTTCATCATCAGTTGTGGACACACACACACACATATTCTGTTATATGAATTCATTACACTTTGTGAAAAAATTGCCCTACCATCTAACTCTGCACCCATTAAAACCTCACCACCATTCCACTACTTTGACCCTATCTACTCCAGGCCAGCAGACTGGGAGGACGGGACAATATCGTTCAAAACATCTTGTAACTCTTCTGCTGTAAAATCTCGTACACCCAAATACTTTTCTGCAGCTGCCACCACAACATATATCCTTTGTGATTAACCTTTAAATCCTGTAGTACAATTGACAACCATGGCCATAAATGCCCCAAAAAAACTTACTGAAATTAAGCACATGTTATTCCTATCACTCTCTATTTTCCTTGGCCTAATCACAGAGATCCTCTCAGGATCCCTCACCCTGGACCCATCTTCCTCTACTACTCTTTCCACTGCCTCAGCATATGACATCTTCTGCACTAGTCTGATCCTGACAACCTCAACTTCTCAGACAGTGTCTTCTGAAATGAAGCAGATGCTAAGCTACAGGACTGTTTTGCAAGCACTAACTGGAATATGTTCAGGGATTCTTCCGATGGCAGTGAGGAGTACACCACATCAGTCACTGGCTTCATCAATAAGTGCATCGATAACGTCGTCCCCACAGTGACTGTACGTACATACCACAACCAGAAGCCAAGGATTACAGGGAACATCCACACTGAGCTAAAGGGTAGAGCTGCCGCTTCCAAGGAACGGACTCTAACCTAGAAGCTTATAAGAAATTCCGCTATGCCCTCTGATGAACCATCAAACAGGCAAAGCGTCAATACAGGACTAAGATCGAATCGTACTACAACGGCAAACTATTACAGACTACAAAGGGAAGCACAGCCGAGAGCTACCCAGTGACACGAGCCTACCGGATGAGCTAAATTACTTCGATGCTCGCTTCGAGGCAAGTAACACTGAAACATGCATGAGAGCATCAGCTGTTCCAGTTGACTGTGTGATCACGCTCTTCGCAGTCGATGTGAGTAAGACCTTTAAACAGGTCAACATTCACAAGGCCGGAGATCCCGACGGATTACCAGGACGTGTACTCCAAAAATGCGCTGACCAACAGGCAAGTGTCTTCATTGACATTTTCAACCTCTCCCTGTCTGAGTCTGTAATACCAACATGTTTTAAGCAGACTACAATAGTCCCTGTGCCGAAGAACACTAAGGTAACCTGCCTAAATGACTACCGACCTGTAGCACTCACGTCTGTAGCCAGGATGTGCTTTGAAAGTCTGGTCATGGCTCACATCAAAACCATGATCACAGAAACCCTAGACCCACTCAAGTTTACATACCGCCCCAACAGATCCACATTTTTTATTTTTTTATATTTTTTTTATTTAACCAGGTAGGCTAGTTGAGAACAAGTTCTCATTTGCAACTGCGACCTGGCCAAGATAAAGCATAGCAGTGTGAACAGACAACACAGAGTTACACATGGAGTAAACAATTAACAAGTCAATAACACAGTAGAAAAAAAAATGGGCAGTCTATATACAATGTGTGCAAAAGGCATGAGGAGGTAGGCGAATAATACAATTTTGCAGATTAACACTGGGGTGATAAATGATCAGATGGTCATGTACAGGTAGAGATATTGGTGTGCAAAAGAGCAGAAAAGTAAATAAAAAATAAATAAAAAAACAGTATAAAAACAGTATGGGAATGAGGTAGGTGAAAATGGGTGGGCTATTTACCAATAGACTATGTACAGCTGCAGCGATCGGTTAGCTGCTCGGATAGCTGATGTTTGAAGTTGGTGAGGGAGATAAAAGTCTCCAACTTCAGCGATTTTTGCAGTTCGTTCCAGTCACAGGCAGCAGAGTACTGGAACGAAAGGCGGCCAAATGAGGTGTTGGCTTTAGGGATGATCAGTGAGATACACCTGCTGGAGCGTGTGCTAAGGATGGGTGTTGCCATCGTGACCAGTGAACTGAGATAAGGTGGAGCTTTACCTAGCATGGACTTGTAGATGACCTGGAGCCAGTGGGTCTGGCGACGAATATGTAGCGAGGGCCAGCCGACTAGAGCATACAAGTCGCAGTGGTGGGTGGTATAAGGTGCTTTGGTGACAAAACGGATGGCACTATGATAGACTGCATCCAGTTTGCTGAGTAGAGTGTTGGAAGCCATTTTGTAGATGACATCGCCGAAATCGAGGATCGGTAGGATAGTCAGTTTTACTAGGGTAAGCTTGGCGGCGTGAGTGAAGGAGGCTTTGTTGCGGAATAGAAAGCCGACTCTTGATTTGATTTTCGATTGGAGATGTTTGATGTGAGTCTGGAAGGAGAGTTTGCAGTCTAGCCAGACACCTAGGTACTTATAGATGTCCACATATTCAAGGTTGGAACCATCCAGGGTGGTGATGCTAGTCGGGCATGCGGGTGCAGGCAGCGATCTGTTGAAAAGCATGCATTTGGTTTTACTCGCGTTTAAGAGCAGTTGGAGGCCACGGAAGGAGTGCTGTATGGCATTGAAGCTCGTTTGGAGGTTAGATAGCACAGTGTCCAATGACGGGCCGAAAGTATATAGAATGGTGTCGTCTGCGTGAGAGGTGGATCAGGGAATCGCCCGCAGCAAGAGCAACATCATTGATATATACAGAGAAAAGAGTCGGCCCGAGAATTGAACCCTGTGGCACCCCCATAGAGACTGCCAGAGGACCGGACAGCATGCCCTCCGATTTGACACACTGAACTCTGTCTGCAAAGTAATTGGTGAACCAGGCAAGGCAGTCATCCGAGAAACCGAGGCTATTGAGTCTGCCGATAAGAATATGGTGATTGACAGAGTCGAAAGCCTTGGCGAGGTCGATGAAGACGGCTGCACAGTACTGTCTTTTATCGATGGCGGTTATGATATCGTTTAGTACCTTGAGCGTGGATGAGGTGCACCCGTGACCGGCTCGGAAACCAGATTGCACAGCGGAGAAGGTACGGTGGGATTCGAGATGGTCAGTGACCTGTTTGTTGACTTGGCTTTCGAAGACCTTAGATAGGCAGGGCAGGATGGATATAGGTCTATAGCAGTTTGGGTCCAGGGTGTCTCCGCCTTTGAAGAGGGGGATGACTGCGGCAGCTTTCAATCCTTGGGGATCTCAGACGATATGAAAGAGAGGTTGAACAGGCTGGTAATAGGGGTTGCGACAATGGCGGCAGATAGTTTCAGAAATAGAGGGTCCAGATTGTCAAGCCCAGCTGATTTGTACGGGTCTAGGTTTTGCAGCTCTTTCAGAACGTCTGCTATCTGGATTTGGGTAAAGGAGAACCTGGAGAGGCTTGGGCGAGGAGCTGCGGGGGGGGCGGAGCTGTTGGCCGAGGTTGGAGTAGCCAGGCGGAAGGCATGACCAGCCGTTGAGAAGTGCTTATTGAAGCTTTCGATAATCGTGGATTTATCGGTGGAGACCGTGTTACCTAGCCTCAGTGCAGTGGGCAGCTGGGAGGCGGTGCTCTTGTTCTCCATGGACTTCACAGTGTCCCAGAACTTTTTGGAGTTGGAGCTACAGGATGCAAACTTCTGCCTGAAGAAGCTGGCCTTAGCTTTCCTGACTGACTGCGTGTATTGGTTCCTGACTTCCCTGAACAGTTGCATATCACGGGGGCTATTCGATGCTATTGCAGTCCGCCACAGGATGTTTTTGTGCTGGTCGAGGGCAGTCAGGTCTGGAGTGAACCAAGGGCTGTATCTGTTCTTGGTTCTGCATTTTGATGCAATCTCTATTGCACTCCACATTGCCATTTCACACCTGGACAAAAGGATGTGAGAATGCTATTCATTGACTACAGCTCAGCGTTCAACACCATAGTGCCCTCAAAGCTCATCACTAAGCTAAGGACCCTGGGACTAAACACCTCCCTCTGCAACTGGATACTGGACTTTCTGATGGGCTCCCCCATGTGGTAAGGGCATATGTAACAACACATCCACCACGCTGATCCTCAACACGGATTCCCCTCAGGGGTGCGTGCTCCTGTACTCCCTGTTCACTCATGACTGCACGGCCATGCACAACTCCAACACCATCATTAAGTTTGCAGATGACACAACAGTGGTAGGCCTGATCACCAACAATGACGAAACAGCATATAGAGAGGAGGTAAGAGACCTGGCCGTGTGATGCCACCAGGACAACAACCTCTCCTTCAAGGTGATCAAGAAAAAACAGATTGTGGTCTACAGTAAATGGAGGACCGAGCATGCCCCCATTCTAATCGATGGGGGTGTGGTGGAGCAGGTTGAGAGTTTCAAGTTCCTTGGTGTCCACATCAGCAACAAACTAACATGGACCAAGCACACCAAGACAGTTGGGAAGAGGGCACGACAAAACCTTTTCCCCCTCAGGAGACTGAAAAGATTTGGCATGGGTCCTCAGATCCTCAAAAGGTTTTATAGCTGCACCACCGAGAGCATCCCGAGGGGTTGCATCACTGCCTGGTATGGCAACTGCTCAGCCTCCGACCGCAAGGCACTTACAGAGGGTAGTGCGTACGGCCCAGTACATCATTGGGGCCAAGCTTCCTGCCATCCAGGACCTCTATACCAGGCGGTTTCAGAGGAAGGCCCTAAAAATGGTCTAGCATCTTCATTAAATAGTACCAGCAAAACACCAGTCTCAACATCAACAGTGAAGAGGTGACTCCGAGATGCTGGCCTTCTAGGCAGAGTTACGAAGAAAAGCCATATCTCAGACTGGCCAATTAAAAAGAAAAGTTTAAGATGGTCAAAAGAACACAGACACTGGACAGAGGAACTATGCCTAGAAGGCCAGCATCCCGGAGTCGCCTCTTCACTGTTGATGTTGAGACTGGTGTTTTGCACATACTATTTAATGAAGCTGCCAGTTGAGGACTTGTGAGGCGTCTGTTTCTCAAACTAGACACTCTAATGAACTTGTCCTCGTGCTCAGTTGTGCACCGGGGCCTCCCACTCCTCTTTTTATTCTGGTTAGGGCCAGTTTGCTCTGTTCTGTGAAGGGAGTAGTAAACAGCGTTGTACGATATCTTCAGTTTCTTGGCAATTTCTCGCAAGGAATAGCCTTCATTTCTCAGGACAAGAATAGTCTGACGAGTTTTAGGAGAAAGTTCTTCGTTTCTGGCCATTTTGAGCCTGTAATCGATCCCACAAATGCTGATGCTCCAGACACTAGTCTAAAGAAGGCCAGTTTCATCAAACCAGAGGACATTTCTCCAAAAAGAACGATCTTTGTCCCCATGTGCATTTGCAAACCGTAGTCTAGCTTTTTTATGTCGGTTTTGGAGCAGTGGCGTCTTCCTTTCTGAGCGGCTTTTCAATTAATGTTGATATAGGACTCATTTTACTGTGGATATAGATACTTTTGTATCTGTTTCCTCCAGCATCTTCACAAGGTCCATTGCTGTTGTTCTGGGATTGATTTGCACTTTTCTCACCAAAGTACGTTCATCTCTAGGAGACAGAACTCATCTCCTTTCTGAGAGGTATGACGGCTGCATGGTCCCATGGTGTTTATACTTGTGTACTATTGTTTGTACAGATGAACGTGGTACCTTTAGGCTTTTGGAAATTGCTCCCAAGGATGACTTGGCTGATTTATTTAAATTTTCCCATGATGTCAAGCAAAGAGGCAATGAGTTTGAAGGTAGGCCTTGAAATACATCCACAGGTACAGCTCCAATTGACTCAAATGACGTCAATAAGCCTATCAGACGCTTCTAAAGCCATGACATCATTTTATGAAATTTTCCAAGCTGTTTAAAGGCACAGTCAACTTAGTGTATGTAATCTTCTGACCCACTGGAATTGTGATACAGTGAATTATAAGTGAAATAATCTGTTTGTAAACAATTGTTGGAAAAATTACTTGTGTCATGAACAAAGTAGATGTCCTAACCGACTTGCCAAAACTATAGTTTGTTAACAAGAAATTTGTGGAGTGGTTGAAAAACAAGTTTTAATGACTCCAACCTAAGTGTATGTAAACTTCCGACTTCAACTGTAGGTTTCTCAATTATGCGTGTCACAAATTGCAACACGGGGAAGGGCAATGGGCAGGTTATATGCAAATTAAATAATGTAGTATTTACTGTTTTTTTTAAGTGTAGCGTATTTGTGGATTGTAGTGTTTTTGCCGATTGTAGTGTTGATGCAGACATTACCGTTGTATTTACTACAGTGTTTTTTGGGGGATAATAGTGTAGTATTCTACAGTATACTACCACATTCTACAATAAGTACCACACGTGATTGAGGGACACTACATTCTACAGCTTACTATAACATTCTATATATAGTAAGTAAGTAAATAGTACATTTTCATGTGGGTAGGCCTACACAATACACATGTATTTTTCCTGGGTATTTTTTGTTTTAGATTTAACAAGTCAGATGTGGGGTAAATAGAGTTATTGCTCCACATATTATATCAGTAGTATGATTTTTTAAAATGTATTTAACCAGGCAAGTCAGTTGAGAACAAATTCTTATTTACAATGACGGCCTACCCGGGAACAGTGTGTTAACTGCCTTGCTCAGGGTCAGAACGACAGATTTGTACCTTGTCAGCTCGGGGATGCCATCCAGCAACCTTTCAGTTACTTGCCCAACGCTCTAACCAATGTGTTTATTAAATATAGTAAATATTGAACTTTTAAGGAAAGGATGTTTTAGTCAGTTATATAATGGCATGTTGTGATACAATTAATATCATTGGCTTAGTTGCCCTCAAAGTATTTGTAATTTCATAACAGTTTTATGAAAACACAATACTGTTTCGCAGCATAATGTAGCTTGGCTTGTATAGTGGTCAGATAATTCTGTTGCTCGAAATATAAACTCAAGAAGCACACTGCTGTGCATCTTGAAATATGACCATAACAAATCCTTTAACAGCAGGTTTAAATTGACCATTTGGGATCCATAAAAACCCTGTATCCGGCCATTGTTCGGCACAATATTTCAACCAGCTCTCCCTGGGTAGAACGTTACCTCAATGTCACCTCAACAACCGTGTTGAGCCTAAACACTTCCAAAAGATGCAGCGAGGGCCACATTCACAATTCTCAGACGCAATTATGAAAATATCACATTTTAAAAACCGCAAAAACGCCTTTCTATCCTTTCCTAAATCAAATAGGCCTGACTCAATGTATTTCAAAAATTGCAAACAGTAGATCCTACACACTAACAAGGCTAGCACAGTTAGTGTTGTGCATTAGCCATGGCGAAATCCTCACATCTTTCCAAAATGGGAATTGTAATATCTCCACCTTGCAGGCGGCAGCCGGAGGAAGGCTTAGCACTCGCTGCTTTTTTCTGCAGGAGGCTGTGAAGTGAAGTCTGATGGTGTCAGGGCTTTTTCTCTCCACCGAGGGAGTTGAGTATAGCGGGTGAGCCTGTCTGTGTGTGTTTGTGTGTATCCTTAAAAAGGGAACACTGTGAGACACTGATAAGAGCCTGAAAGCAGATATATACACACTAGAGTGAACTGCAGACAGACAGAGACAAGTAAACACATCACATGCATTAACCTTATAGGATTTGCACATCACAGGTGTAAGTGACAGCAACTGGAATTCATTAGCATGTTAGGTAGGTAAATTGAAATCATAATGCAGAATTCTGTATCGTTAGCGGTAGCCATGCTATGCAAAGCTAACAGCTCCATTTTAGAAGTGCAAATACTTTTTTGCTGCTTTAACCAGATTCTAGGTTAATTTCTTTCCCTTACAAATTGGATTGACCCCCTATCTCAGTGGCAAAAAACTACTGGTTTGAGTAATAAACCGTGTGTGTGTTTATTTTGTGTTGAGTGCAGTCTACAATTGCAGAACAAGCATTTACCTCTTTCCCCCAGAAATGTACAATTTACTGCAATTTACTTTTCTGGTTTGATAACACCATGAATACCAATACTACAATGCATATGTTCTTCCTCTGCACAGTTTTCCCCCTCTCCTTTTTCTACCCCCTGCTCAAATACAAAGTCAGTTGCCATGACTACAGTTGGAGTTCATAAATTAGGCTGCAGAGGGACTATTCATTCTCTGTAAATTATATTTTTTTGGGGAGAGAGGATAAAGGATTTGGAAAGAGGGTGGAAGGAGGGGCTATAGACACTTACCTCTCTGTGCCCTGCTAAAACAGATGGTGGATATGAGAGAGAGAGCAAAAGAGAGAGAGACTGTGCGTCTGGTGGCATCATAGCTGGGCCAACATAGGAAGACAAATTGAACAAAGTGATGACGTACAGACAGACTGCAGACAAGGGAAGCTACCATTCTGTTTGTGTCACGGTCATTTAGCCCCTCATATGCAAACAGTCTTCACAAAATAAATATAGAATTCTGTGATTGACACTATCTTCTGTTATCACTATCAGTTCTGTAAGCAGTGAGGGAACACATCATGCAACATCCTGCACAAAATCGAAAATGGTTTTCAACATATGAATGTTTTGCAATGAAACTTAGTGCTTCTTATTGGTCCAGATAGTCACTCCCTGTTTCTGTACATTTTCTTCCAATTAGTCCCTAATGAACTCGATCAGGGTTGGATGATAATAGGACATCATAGCAGCAAAGGCATCCCTCACCAAAGATTGCTTAGGCTACTTCAGGACAAATGCTATGTCAGATACATTAATAATCCATAAACCATTATTATGCATGTGGTCCTAAAAAAATAAATCCCAATACGAGGGCCCTGTAGGGGCACATTACTATTTATTCATTTTCCCTGCATTTTCAGATGTCAAAACAGAAGCAAATACCAATCAAATCCACCTAACAATATCCCTTGCCAGGAAATGACAGCCCAGTTTCTCACTAGAGAATGGTGTTCCGGGCTGGGTAGCTGGCTGGATGCTCTTGCACATACACTGGGGCACTCTTCTACCCCCAAACCATAAGACTACTAAATAATTAATCAAATAGCTACCCGGACTCTTTGCACTAACTCTTTTGACTCACATATGCTGCTGCTACTGTTTAGTATCTATTGCCTTTTCACTTTACCCCACCTATATGTACATATCTACCTCAATTACCTCGTACCCCTGCACATCGAATTGGTACTGTTACCCTATGTATATAGGCAAGTTATTGTTACTCATGGTGTATTTATTCCTTGTGTTATAATTTGTTCTATATTTTTCTCTGCATTGTTGGGAAGGGCCCATAAGTAAGCATTTCAATGTTAGTTTACCTGTTGTTTACGAAGCTTGCAACAAATAAAATTGTATTTGAATCACTGGCCCCTCACACACACTAGAATACAGCAGGCACATTTATTACAGAGGCACACACACATATGCACACGCACACACGCATGGGCACACACACACTTGAACTCACTCACTCACTCACTCACTCACTCACTCACTCACTCACTCACTCACTCACTCACTCACTCACTCACTCTCTCACACATACACACACCAACCCCCCTCAGTCCGTGGGCTGGAAGAATGGAGCTAGTGTGCAGCAAGGCAGCCAGTAGCAGACATGAGGGCAGGACGGGGGTTTACAAGGGTGGGGGCACAGGGAGGTACGAAGGGGGGGACATCGGTGGAGTTCGGGGGACTGAGGTTAGACAGGGACTGTACATTTGAAATACATTAAAGTAAACAAGTGGTAAAAAAAAATAGAAGCTGTGGCCTTTTGGGGACATCACTTGGTTATCTTGCAGATTCTCTAGAAGTCAAGGCTTTGGGGTATACAGTGAAGAAAGGCCTCTATTCTTTCAGTAAATGTAGAATACTGTATTCATCTCTAACCCATCATAGCTGTAACTGCACTGTAAAACCTTTCCTGTTGTTTTACGTTAACTTACAGCAATCCATTTGCCTGTAAATTACTCTAAGAAAAGGTACAGTGTTACCATACCGTATCCAATACTGTTACTGTACGCTTTGTGTAACACTTTACTTGACATTGTCATGACTCTCTCTCCTTGGTGAGGATCAAAGGTGCCAGGTCAGCTTGGCACATGGCTGACAGATAGCCAGACCCCAACCCTCTCTCCCACACAGGGGGGGCGGAGGGAGTTGAGACGGTTTTATGACTTAACAGCCGGTCATAAATAGTTTGCAGAAACTTTCTCTTTCTTGCCCTGCAGTATTGGAAGACAGAAACTCCTTTGTTACAGAGAAACTTTTGCCGCCAAAAACTCTAACGGCCAAAGAATGAACTTTGGAGCAAAATTCATAAGATAGGAATGTTATTAATGGTCCCTGGGGATCTAAAGAATAATCCTGTCATATGGTTTATTATTTTATGATGTCATGGATGGTATGACAAAGTAACTGTAACACTGAAAGTGTATGCGTCCTATTTACAGTATCAAGTTTACATCAAAATGTGGTATAAAACATATTGTATGTCACGGCTGCTTCCGCTTCCCCTCTCTGGCGCTCGAGGGCGCCAGGCTGCCCTTCATGATGCACACCTGTCACCATCATTATGTGCATCAGCGTTCGTTGGAATCACCTGGACTCCTTTACTTTGTTGATTGCCCATCTATATCCGTCTGCTCCTCAGCTTGTTCCCGGTGTCAGCATTATTGTTGTTTTGTTTTCCCCCGTCCAGACTCTGTCCGTATTCTGTTCCTGTCTGTGTTTCATTAAATGTTCACTCCCTGTACTTGCTTCTCGTCTCCATCAGCTGTCCTAACAATATACACTGCTCAAAAAAATAAAGGGAACACTAAAATAACACATCCTAGATCTGAATGAATGAAATATTCTTATTAAATACTTTTTTCTTCACATAGTTGAATGTGCTGACAAATAAAATCACGCAAAAATTATCAATGGAAATCAAATTTATCAACCCATGGAGGTCTGGATTTGGGGTCACACTCAAAATTAAAGTGGAAAACCACACTACAGGCTGATCCAACTTTGACGTAATGTCCTTAAAACAAGTCAAAATGAGGCTCAGTAGTGTGTGTGGCCTCCACGTGCCTGTATGACCTCCCTACAATGCCTGGGCATGCTCCTGATGAGGTGGCGGATGGTCTCCTGAGGGATCTCCCCCCAGACCTGGACTAAAGCATCCGCCAACTCCTGGACAGTCTGTGGTCTGTGGTGCAATTGGTGGATGGAGCGAGACATGATGGCCCAGATGTGCTCAATTGGATTCAGGTCTGGGGAACGGGCGGGCCAGTCCATAGCATCAATGCCTTCCTCTTGCAGGAACTGCTGACACACTCCAGCCACATGAGGTCTAGCATTGTCTTGCATTAGGAGGAACCCAGGGCCAACCGCACCAGCATATGGTCTCACAAGGGGTCTGAGTATCTCATCTCGGTACCTAATGGCAGTCAGGCTACCTCTGGCGAGCACATGGAGGGCTGTGCGGCCCCCCAAAGAAATGCCACCCCAAACCATGACTGACCCACCGCCAAACCGGTCATGCTGGAGGATGTTGCAGGCAGCAGAACGTTCTCCACGGCGTCTCCAGACTCTGTCACGTCTGTCACATGTCCTCAGTGTGAACCTGCTTTCATCTGTGAAGAGCACAGGCCACCAGTGGCGAATTTGCCAATCTTGGTGTTCTCTGGCAAATGCCAAACGTCCTGCACAGTGTTGGGCTGTAAGCACAAACCCCACCTGTGGACGTCAGGCCCTCATACCACCCTCATGGAGTCTGTTTCTGACTGTTTGAGCAGACACATGCACATTTGTGGCCTGCTGGAGGTCATTTTGCAGTGCTCTGGCAGTGCTCCTCCTGCTCCTCCTTGCACAAAGGCGGAGGTAGCGGTCCTGCTGCTGGATTGTTGCCCTCCTACGACCTCCTCCACGTCTCCTGATGTACTGGCCTGTCACCTGGTGGCGCCTCCATGTTCTGGACACTACGCTGACAGACACGGCAAACCTTCTTGACAAAGCTCGCATTGATGTCCCATCCTGGATGAGCTGCACTACCTGAGCCACTTGTATGGGTTGTAGACTCCGTCTCGTGCTACCACTAGAGTGAAAGCACCGCCAGCATTCAAACGTGACCAAAACATCAGCCAGGAAGCATAGGAACTGAGAAGTGCTCTTTGGTCACCACCTGCAGAACCACTCCCTTGTGAGACCGTGTCTTGCTAATTGCCTATAATTTCCACCTGTTGTCTATTCCATTTGCACAACAGCATGTGAAATGTATTGTCAATCAGTGTTGCTTCCTAAGTGGACAGTTTGATTTCACAGAAGTGTGATTGATTTGGAGTTACATTGTGTTGTTTAAGTGTTCCCTTTATTTTTTTGAGCAGTGTATTATTAAATAAGATAGCAATGTGATTTTAGCCTACTAAATGAGATACAAACACCTTTCAAAAGTTTGGGGTCATTCAGAAATGTCCTACTTTTCCATGAAAACACACATGACATGAGTTGCAAACTGAATAGGAAATATAGTCAAGACTTTGGCAAGGTTATAATGGATGATTTTTAATTGAAAACAATGATTGTGTCCTTCAAACTTTGCTTTCGTCAAATAATTCTCAATTTGCAGTAATTACAGCCTTGCAGACCTTTAGCATTCTAGTTGTTAATTTGTTGAGGTAATCTGAAGAGATTTCACCCCATGCTTCCTGAAGCACCTCCCACAAGTTGGATTGGCTCGATGGGCACTTCTTACGTATCATATAGTCAAGCTGCTCAATAGGGTTGAGATCCGGTGACTGTGCTGGCCACTCCATCATAGACAGAATACCAGCTGACTGCTTCTTCCCTAAATAGTTCTTGCATAGTTTGATACTGTGGTTTGGGTCATTGTCCTGTTGTAGGAGGAAATTGGCTCCAATTAAGCGCCGTCCACAGAGTATGGCATGGCATTGCAAAATTGAGTGATAGCCTTTCTTCTTCAAGATCCCTTTTACTCTGTACAAATCTCACACTTAACCACCACCAAAGCACCCCCAGACCATCACATTGCATCCACCATGCTTGACAGATGGCGTCAAGCACTCCTCCAGCATCTTTTCATTTTTTGTGCTTCTCACAAATGTTCCTCTTTGTGATCCGAACACCTCAAACTTAGATTCGTCTGTCCATAACATTGTTTTCCAATCTTCCTCAGTCCAGTGTCTGTGTTATTTTGCCCATCTAAATATTTTCTTTCTGTTGGCCAGCCTGAGATTTGGCTTTTTCTTTGCAACTCTGTCTAGAAGGCCAGTATCCCGGAGTTGCCTATTCAATGTTGACGTTGAGACTGGTGTTTTGCACGTACTATTTAATGAAGCTACCAGTTGAGGACTTGTGAGGCATCTGTTTCTCAAACTAGACACTCTTATGTACTTGTCCTCTTGCTCAGTTGTTCACCGGGGCCTCCCACTCCTCTTTATATTCTGGTTAGAGCCAGTTTGCGCTGTTCTGTGAAGTGAGTAGTAAACAGCGATGTACGAGATCTTCAGTTTCTTGGCAATTTCTCGCATGGAATAGCCTTAATTTCTCAGAACAAGAATATACTGACAAGTTTCAGAAGAAAGTTTTTTTGTTTCTGGCCATTTTGAGCCTGTAATCGAACCCACAAATGCTGATGCTCCAGATAATCAACTAGTCTAAAGAAGGCCAGTTGTATTGCTTCTTTAATCAGGACAACAGTTTTCAGCTGTGCTAACATAATTGCAAAAGGGTTTTCTGATGATAAATTTGCCTTTTTAAAATGATAAACTTGGATTAGTTAACACAGCGTGCCATTGGAACACAGGTTTGATGGTTGCTGATAATGGGCCTCTGTATGCCTATGTAGATATTCTGTCATGCCCTGATCTGTTTCACCTGTCCATGTGGTTGTCTCCACCCCCCTCCAGGGGTCGCTTATTATCCCCGGTGTATCTATCCCTATGTTTCCTGTCTCTCTGTGCCAGTTCATTTTGTTTTGCCAACCAGTGGTTTTTCCTAGCTCTTTTTTCCCGGTCTCTGTTTTTTTCTAGCCCTCCTGGTTTTGATTCTTGCCTGTCCTTACGCCGAACCCGCCTGCCTGACCTCGAGCATGCCTATCGCCTGGTACTGTTTAGACTCTGACCTGGTTTATGAACTCTCGCTATTCCCCGGCATGCCTTTTCCTACCTTATAATAAATATCGGCACTCAACCATCCACCTCCTGTGTCTGAATTTTGGTCTCGCCTTATGCCCTTATATATTCCATAAAAAATCATCCGTTTCCAGCTACAATAGTCATTTTCAACATTAACAATGTCTACACTGTATTTCTGATCAATTTGATGTAAAAAAAAAAACAAGGACATTTATAAGTAACCCCAAACTTTGAACGGTAGTGTAATTCTTTTTCATATAAACTTGTGCCCAGTCAGTAGCCACGCACAAGTGAGCTCAGAGTGCTTAAAAAGACTCGCTAAGAATTAACATGCGGACCGAGCAGATGGATGGTGTAAACCAGACGTCACAAATGGTTAAAACTACAAGACCAAAAAGACGTGAGGCCGTGGTCCATACATTGAAATAATTAGCTACATAAAGAGAGACGTAAAGACAATAACATAGCAAGGCGGCAACACATGACAACACAGCATGGTAGCAACACAACATCACACAAAGTAGCCACAACTGTGGGTAAAAGTGTCCATGATTGAGTCTATGAATGAAGAGATGAGATCAAACTGTCCTGTTTGAGTGTTTGTTGCAGCTCGTTCCAGTCACTAGCTGCAGCGAACTGAAAAGAGGAGCGACCCAGGGATGTGTGTGCTTTAGGGACTTTTAACAGAATGTGACTGGCAGGACTGGTGTTGTATGTGGCGGTTGAGGGCTGCAGTAGATAACTCGGGGGGAGTGAGGCCTAAGAATGTTTTATAAATAAGCATTAATCAGTGGTTCTTGCAACGGGTATACAGAGATGACCAGTTTACAGAGGAGTATAGAGTGCAGTGATGTGTCCTATAAGGATCATTGGTGGCAAATCTGATGGCCGAATGGTAAAGAACATCTAGCTGCTCGAGAGCACCCTTACCTGCCGATCTAGCTGCTCGAGAGCACCCTTACCTGCCGAGTGACTAAAATTGTCACTCCTGCTCACGCTCTTTCCCCCTGGCGCTCGAGGGCACCGGGCTCCACAGCATTACGCACTCCTGCCAACATCCTTATGCACACCTGCTTCCCTCGTCACGTGCATCAGCGATCTTTTGGACTCACCTGGACTCAATCACCTGTGTTATTTCCTTCCCTATGTCTGTCTGTCCCCCAGCTCTGTTCCCCGCTTCTGCAGCTCTGTTCCCCACTTCTGCATTTACGTTCATATCTCATTTTGTTACCCGTGTGCTGACGCTCTTCCTGTCTTGTTCCTTGTCTGTTCCTCATTAAATGTTTGACTCCCCGGTACCTGCTTCTTGACTCCAGCGTCGGTCCTTACAAAAATGCAATATATGTCACAGGTCTAAATATATGTGTCATGACAGTGTTATGACCATATTATGTCAGCTGTTATGACATGTTATGAACCTAGGTGTCAAGTAAGGTTTTACTGTGCATTACTGTAATCATATTACGGTAATTGTAACAAATTAATGAATGCCTGAATTAATTAATGACATTTATTGAGGGGAGATGGGTTTGTATTTTACCATAATTGCAAGCGGTTGGTGCAAGCAGGTTGGATGCTAATTCATGTGTCTACATATTACAGCATATCAATGAATGCAAGTTTGGAAGCCTTTGTTAATTAAGGCCTCTGGAATTGCAAGTGATATAAAACACAACATTTTGTATTATATATCACTTGCACGTCTAGAGCAAAGGCTTCCAAACTGGCAGTGACTACAGGGCAAAACAAATCAATAGACATGGCAAATTCTCAACCATTAAAGGTTTGTTGGGTCACTACTACCACATGTCAGTGAAATTGGTGTAGCACTCTCACTAACGGATAGAGTTACGGATTTTGTCCCTTTGTCTCACGTCCCACAATCAAACAATTTTGATTAAAAAAATAAAAACACTACTAAAGGTTGTTTTGTCCTGTATTTGAGTGAGACATTCCAACCTGTCTCTTGGAGTTACGTTGCACTTATGACAAGCCACATACTTAAGTCATAATGCCCGAGAAGCCGGTGTTTGTTGGATATATTGGCGCGGTTATATACAACAAACATCGGCTTCGCGAGCATTATCACTATTATACAATGGGTTACCAACATATTAAAATAATGATCAACATTTTTCATTAAAAACGTAATTTTTATTAATTTATTCATACTATTTCATCATGCCACAAGATATACTCTCAACTTTTTTTTGTTCTTTTTGATCTGTATCTATAGATGCAACACAGTCGTTTGTGCTAAAGGTTCCATTACCATACTGACTGGCAACGTTTTTATCCCTTGCTTGCTAGCTAGCCAACTATGGCTAATTTACAGTCACATCAAAAAGTGCAGCCAGAAAAATAACAAAGTATTTTGCATTTGTTTAAGCTGTTTTCTATTTAAGATTTATTTGGATACGTCCATATGATGTGAGACTTTGCCGGGCAGAAACAAATTGCTCTCGTCAGGACACTGTTCAGATAAAAAAAGGACAATTCATGACATAAATCCGAGCTGATTTTAATAAAAGAAACCATACATTATTTTTGTTAACAAACACAGCTGGCATAGCTATAGCTACTTATTGTATGTGACATTTATCTGTATCTCCCCTGGATTGTGCATTGGTTGAAATATCTGTCAGAGTCTGTGCTACTACTTCTGCTGCCTTGCTTCTGCCTTTTGGGTGTTGATGGTGCTGCAGTGTTCTCTTTGTTTTCCGCCAGGATGTTGCTCCAGTGTTTTCTGTCTGCCAGTGACGGACGCCAGTAGTTATGGAGCCAAGCTTCGCACAGATGCCCACCCACTGACATAATCTCCCTCGCTTCTAAACCAGCATTGGCCAGTTTCTGGACTGTCATGGTCCTGATGCTGTGATTTGTGTATGTAGTTGTTCCCGCTGCCCTGAAGATCCTGGATCTTGGGTAGAAGTGCAGCCAGATATTTCACGCCCATCGGCTCTGACGTGTACCAGACCAAGTCCCCGATACACTCTCCACTCCTTGGGGGAGATAAAATGCAAGATTGTTGTCCCGGCATATCGATAGATATTTCTCCAAGTGATCCAGCGGGCATAGTGGGTTCCCTGGCTGCTCGAACATGAATACCCTTTTGGACTCCATGCCCCTCTCCCTTGAGTCCAGATTATTCTTTGTGGCCTCGTGATAGTGACGTATCTGAGAGAGTGCGTTATTATAATAGTGCAACTTAACACAAACAGACAGTTCTAGTCTGATTTTACAAGGAATAAGTTGGGATTTAGTTGTCTGTTCCCCTCTTTTCCTCTTCGACCCAGATGTAACTGGAGGTCAAACCACATTTTCTGGACCAGACCCCTTAGTGTTCCGGGATTCAGAGCCTGGGAATTTTGGAGCTGGGCCATGTCCTTCTCGGTGATGGGAGGGTGGCTGTTTGTGATATCTTTTCCTTGCCTATTTAGCTGTTGGGTGGTTGGGTCATTTAGAAACCAGTTGAGCTCATGCCGGAGTGCCAGGTAACTATTTATACAGTGCTGCTCCCCCTACCCATTTTGAACATTCCATAAAACAGTTTTGAAGTCAACAACTGTTTTGTTCTCTGCTAGCCAGCCCTTGAAGCAACACACAGCCCAGTTTGTATTCTTAACTTCGTTTTTTTCGTTGCTGCTTCTCTAGAACATTCAATGCAGTATCCTCCAAATCTGCATGCCTGGGTAGTATTGCCATCTTTTTTTCCCATTTTTCCAAAGTCATGAAAATAAATGTTCCACTCATCCATTTTAGTTTTTGCAACAAAGTATCGATTTTGCCAGTCAACTGAAAAAAGTTTTGTACGTTGCTACGACAACCAGCTCAATTTGCAGTCAGTGTCATTCGGACACATTCACTTTATATTGGACGGTGGAGATCACAATTCAATATTGAAACAAGCACTATGATGAAACTGGCTCTCGTGAGTACCGCCACAGGAAAGGAAGACTCAGAGTTACCTATGCTGCAGAGGATAAGTTAATTAATGTTACCAGCCTCAGAAATTGCAGCCCAAATAAATGCTTCACAGAGTTCAAGTAACAGACACGTCTCAACATCAGCTGTTCAGTGGACACTGTGTGAATCAGGCCTTAATGGACAAATTGCTGCAAAGAAACCAGTACTAAGGGATACCAATAAAAGGAAGAGACTTGCTTAGACCAAGAAACACAAGCAATGGTCTTTCCTTCGTCTGATGAAGCACCATGTCTTTGTGAGATGCAGAGTAGGTGAACGGATGATCTCTGCATGTGTGGTTCCCACCGTGAAGCATGAAGGAGGTGTGATGGTGTGGGGGTGATGACACTGTCTGTGTCATTTATTTAGAATTCAAGGCACACTTAGCCAACATGGCTACCACAGCATTCTGAAGCGGTACGCCATCCCATCTGGTTTGCACTTAGTGGGACTATCATTTGTTTTTCAACAGGACAATGACCCAACACATCTCCAGGCTGTGTAAGGGTTTTTTGACCAAGGAGAGTGATGGAGTGCTGAATCAGATGACCTGGCCTCCAGAGTCATCCACAATTATCGAATATGGCGTAGCAGTCTGCATTTTTTCCCGTATATATTTAGTATATATTTCAATCTCACTTTCCATCTACGGACTGAATATACTCTACTGCAACCCGCCTCACTCAATGTGGTACGGATCTGCTATTTTTATACCTTAGAACCGGAACCCCCATCAGTAGCTAGCCAGCTGCTAGTAGTCAGTTAGCCGCTGTTAGCGGTCTTCACCATTATCTCGGACATCAGACACATCGCGATATCAACCCAGAGCATATCGGACAGCTTTTTCTCTTCCACATCTCCAATGTCCTACCGCAAGCTCTGGACCATTACACCAGATCATTGCAGCTAGCTAGCTGCAATCCGAGTAGCTACTCCTGGCTAACGCCTCTGTCCCGAAACAAGCACCAATCAGCCATGAGCTAGCCTCGAGCTAGGCCCATCTCACGGCTAGCTGAAGAGGTCTACCAGCTAATTCTTGGGCAAGAATACCTATTTTGTCAATTGGCCTGGCCCTTTTATTGCCGACACGGAGCCCCGCTGATCCATCACGACTGGTCTGCCGACATAATCGTCCGAAGTGGTTTCAAAAGGATTTTCCGTTGCGACGCCGCTAAAGACCCATCTGCTGACCCCAGCCCGCTATCTTCTTGAATCGCGTGTCTCCAGCTCGCCTAGCATAGTAGCGACTACCGAACGGCTCCCTGACTCACCAATTGCTGCTCATTGGACCCTATGATCACTCGGCTACACATGCCGCTCCGCAATGTCAATATGCTTTGTCTACTGCTGTTTAGGTTAGTTATTATTGTTTTATTTCACTGTAGACTCCGCAGACCCGCCCTAAATGCCTTAGATAGCTCTTTTGTCCACATGAGGAGACCTCATCTGGCTTAACTGGTGCCTCCAGAGACGCAACTGCTCTCATCGTCACTCAATGCCTAGGTTTACCTCCCCTGTACTCACATCCTACCATACCCTTGTCTTTATATTATGCCCTGACTCTATTCTACCATGCCCAGAAATCTGCTCCTTTAATTCTCTGTTTCCAACGCACTAGATGACCTTTTCTTCTAGCCTTTAGCCGTACCCTTATCCTAATCCTCCTTTGTTCCTCGGGTGATGTAGAGGTTAACCCAGGCCCTGTCGTCCCCAGCACCACATCTATTCCCCAGGCGCTCTCATTGGTTGACTTCTGTAACCGTAAAAGCCTTGGTTTCATGCATGATAACATCAGAAGACTCCTACTTACGTTTGTTTTATTCACTGCTTTAGCACACTCCGCCAACCCTGATGTCTTAGCCGTGTCTGACTCCTGGCTTAGGAAGGCCACCAAAAATTTTTGAAATCCCCAACTACAACATTTTCCAACAAGATAGAACTGCCAAAGGGGGCGGAGTTGCAATCTACTGCAGATATAGCGTGCAGAGTTCTGTCATATTATCCAGATCTGTGCCAAAACAATTCGAGCTTCTACTTTTAAAAATCCAACTTTCCAGAAATAAGTCTCTCACCGTTGCCGCTTGTTATAGACCCCCTCAGCCCCCAGCTGTGCACTGGACACCATGTGTGGATTGATTGCCCCCCATCTAAGATAGATGCCCTCAATCTCACACAAATGATCAAGGAACCTACCAGGTACAACCCTAAATCTGTAACCATGGGCACCCTCTTAGATATCACCCTGACCAACTTGCCCCCCCCCCCCACTTCTCCTTCACCCAAATCCAGACAGCTGATGATCTGAAAGAGCTGCAAAATCTGGATCCCTACAAAATCTGGATCCCTACAAATCAACTGGGCTTGACAATCTGGACCCTCCCTTTATAAAATGATCCTCCGAAAATGTTGCAAACCCTATTACTAACCTGTTCAACCTTTCTTTCGTATCTTCTGAGATACCTAAAGATTGGAAAGCTGCCGCGGTCACCCCCTCCCCTTAAAAGGGGGAGACACGCTAGACCCAAACTGTTCTAGACCTATATCCAACCTGCACTGCCTTTCTAAAATCTTCGAAAGCCAAGTTAACAAACAGATCACCGACCATTTCAAATCCCACTGTTCCTTCTCCACTATGCAATCTGGTTTCCGAGCTGGTCATGGGTGCACGTCAGCCACGCTCAAGGTCCTAAACAATATCATAACCTCCATCGATAAAAGACAGTACTGTGCAGCAGTCTTCATCGACCTGGCCAAGGCTTTCGACTCTGTCAATCACTGCATTCTTATTGGCAGACTCAATAGCCTTGGGTTCTCAAATGATTGCCTCGCCTGGTTCACCAGCTACTTCTCAGAGTTCATTGTGTCAAATCAGAAGGCCTGTTGTCCGGACCTCTGGTAGTCTCTATGGGGGTGCCACAGTGTTCAGTTCTCAGGCTGACTCTTTTCTCTGTATATATCAATGACGTCGCTCTTGCTCCTGGTGATTCTCTGATATACCTCTACACAGACAACACCATTCTGTATACATCTGGCCCTTCTTTGGACACTGTGTTAACAAACCTACAAACGAGCTTCAATGCCATACAACCCTCCTTCCATGGCCACCAACTGCTTTTAAATGATAGTAAAACTAAATGCATGCTCTTCAACCGACTGCTGCCTGCACCCGCCCGCCCGGCTAGCGTCACAACTCTGGACGGTTCTGACAACTACAAATACCTAGGTGTCTGTTTAGACTGTAAACTCTTCTTTCAAACTCACATTAAGCCTCTCCAATCCAAAATTAAATCTAGAATCGGCTTCCTATTTCGCAACAAAGCCTCCTTCACTCGTGCTGTCAATCATACCCTGGTAAAACTGAATATCCTACTGATCCTCGACTTTGGCCGATCCTCGACATTTACAAAATAGCCTCCAGCACTCTACTCAGCAAATTGGATGTAGTCTATCACAGTGCCATCCGTTTTGTCACCAAAGCCCCATATACTACCCACCACTGCGACCTGTATGCTCTCGTTGGCTGGCCCTCGCTACATATTTGTCGCCAAACCCACTGGCTCCAGCTCATCTATAAGTCTTAACCTCATAGTCCGACCCATCCCGGATCCGGTATCGTGACTACGGCTCAAGCTCATTAGCATAACGCACAATGCGAAAAAATATTCCTAAAATATTTAACCTCCACACATTAACAAGTAAAATAGCTCAAATGAAAGTTAAACAAGTTGTTTATCTACCCAGCAAGTCAGATTTCTAAAATGTTTTACGGCGAAAACATAGCACATATTTATATTAGATCACCACCGAAACAAAAGGCAAGCGGCGGCCATTTTGTCCCAGAAAAAATAAAATTTAAAAGTAGGATTAAAAAATAAATAATTCACTAACCTTTTGAAAATCTTCATCAGATGACAGTAATATTACATGTTACACAGTACATTTAATTTTTTTTCAATAATATGCTATATAATATCCATAAATCTCGGTTGACGACATTTAAAAAAAAAACATGCTACTCAAATGTCAGGAGAAATGATGATAGCTCCGACAGATAATGTCAGATAACAAGCAATAAACATGACTAAATATACATGTTCTACATATATTTACAAAGATACACTTCTTCTTAATGCAACCGCTGTATTACATTTATTTTTAACGTTACAGACATCGTTCACTTGGCTATACTAGGAGTCGGCGCTCAGATATTAGCAGTATGTCTCCTCTACGTTTGGAGTCCACAGAAACCCAAAATAACCACATAAATATTCCCTTACCTTTGATGTTCTTCAATCAGAAGACGTAGAAGGAGTCATACTTACCCAATAAATTGTTTGGTTTCACGTTGTGTGTCCCTGTATTAGCATATGCTAACAGCTTCAGCTGGAATGCATCAAAAATGACTTCTGGTCCAGCACTCTGCGCATTAAAACTTCCAATTTACATATTATATGTCGATTAAACTGGTCAAACGATGTGCAAAATCGAGCTTTATGCTGTTTTTAACATGTAAAACAATGATCAGCGCAAACAGACAAACCGGCTTCGATTGGTGTATCTTGGAAAAGAACGTTCCCCAAATCGGCCGCGCGCAATAGAGTGCCTGTATTTGAGAAGGACACGCGCAATTTCGCCCGCCAAACGTGCAGGGCTCGTGCAATTCTCACAATGAACGCGTCATTTGAAAGCAGACATCGCGCTGAACAGATAGAGACTGTTCCTGGATCAGTAGCTGCCTGGGTGGGTGTTGGCGATGACGTCAAAGTAGACCCAACTTTTCCATTGTTCACAGAGTGTTTGTGAGAATGGCTCTCCTGAGAGTTCTGCTTTACATACAGACATAATTTAAACGGTTTTAGAAACTTTAGAGTGTTTTCTATTCAATAATAATTGTTATATGCATATATTAGCAATTTTGGGAAAAAATATTTTCAGTTTACTATGGGTACGCACTTTCTCCAACAGGGGCAGTATAGAGGGAGAGTTCTAAGAGGTTAACCTCTTGCTTCTACTCGGGACGCTTGCGTCCCAACTAGAGCTCTGGAAATGCAAATGCGCTACGCTAAATGCTAATAGTATTAGTTAAAACTCAAACGTTCATTAAAATACACATGCAGGGTATTGAATTAAAGCTACACTCGTTGTGAATCCAGGCAACGAGTCAGATTTTTAAAATGCTTTTCGGCGAAAGCATGAGAAGCTATTATCTGATAGCATGTAACACCACAAAAGACCCGCAGGGGACGTAAACAAAATAATTAGCATATTCGGCGCTACACAAAAACCGCACAATAAAATATTAAACATTCATTACCTTTGACCATCTTCTTTGTTGGCACTCCTAGATGTCCCATAAACACTATTGGGTCTTTTTTTCGATTAAATCGGTCCATATATAGCCTAGATATCGTTATATGTAGACTGTGTGATCAACGAAAAAAAACAGCGTTTCATAACGTAACGTAATTTTTTTAAATTCAAAAAGTCGACGATAAACTTTCACAAAACACTTCGAAATACTTTTGTAATGCAACTTTAGGTATTAGTAAACGTTAATAAGCGATCAAATTAATCACAAGACGAAGTATCTTCTATAGCTGTCCGTCTGGAAAAATGTCCTGCTAGAAACTCAACCAAAATATCCGGTCCTAGACCTGAAGAAATGCGCTGCCTTGCATGTGTTTGACCAAGAAACAACTCGTAGGCAAATGACAAGACTCTAGACACCGTGTGGAAGCTGTAGGTACTGCAACCTCAGCTCATTCATTGTGGTTCACCTTTATCAATGGGTTCAAGTAGCGCAGCAATATATTTTTCCATTTTCAGTGATCAGTTTTTCCTGCGCTTTCCGATGAAACGCACGTTATGTTATAGCCACAGCCGTGATTTAACCAGTTTTATAAACGTCTGAGTGTTTTCTATCCACACATACTAATCATATGCAAATACTATATTCCTGGCATGAGTAGCAGTTGCTCTTTTGCAACCGTATCTCTACTTGCACATCATCATCTGCACATCTATCACTCACCCGTATCTCTACTTGCACATCATCATCTGCACATCTATCACTCCAGTGTTAAATTGTAATTATTTTGCCTCTATGGCCTATTTATTGCCTTACCTCCCTAATCTTACTACATTTGCATACAATGTACATAGACTTTTCTATTATGTTATTGACTGTACTCTTGTTTATCCGATGTGTAACTCTGTGATGATGTTTTTGTCACACTGCTTTGCTTTATCTTGGCCAGGTCGCAGTTGTAAATGAGAACTTGTTCTCAACTGGCCTACCTGGTTAAATAAAGGTGAAAAAAAATATATATATATTTTTTTACTCAACCCAATTGATATGGTTTGGGATGAGTTGGACCGCAGAGTGAAGGAAACGCAGCCAACAAGTGCTCAGCATATGTGGGAATTCCTTCAAGAAAGCTGGTTTAGAGAATGCCAAGAGTGTGCAAAACTGTTATCAATAGTATAGGTGGCTACTTTGAAGAATCTCATATAAAATATATTTGTTTAACTCTTCTTTGGTTACTACATGATTCCATGTGTGTTATTTCATAGTTTTGATGTCTTCACTAATATTCTACAATGGAGAAAATAGTACAAATAAAGAAAAACCCTTGAATGAATAGGTGTGTTCAAACTTTTTACTGGTACTGTATTTGCTGCTACTTCACCCAATTCCATTTTAAAGGTCTCCCTGCCTAACTGTTGTACATTGTCTGAGACCATCCAGAAATGTTTTCTTGGACAAATATTTCCAGAATGTAATGTAACATTCACACATGTAGTCTCTCATTCTGCATCAACAAATTTTGCACAAGGCAAAAGAGTAGGCAAGGTATGATTCAATTAGCTCATTAGGTGCAGCGGGATCAGAGGTGTAGTGGTGCACTCAGCCACTTTTCACAATGGTGACAATGATGACAATGATCACATAGATTCATTTGTATTCTACATAACATAAACAAATATAAT
Source organism: Oncorhynchus nerka (assembly GCF_034236695.1). Lineage (NCBI taxonomy): Eukaryota > Metazoa > Chordata > Actinopteri > Salmoniformes > Salmonidae > Oncorhynchus > Oncorhynchus nerka. The sequence continues at coordinate 46,671,846 of NC_088419.1, forward strand.
AACATAGTGTAACGATACTGTTACAGCAAAACACCACCTAATCTTTTATGAGATTTTAGGATGGTTAGCTGAGTAGTCACACTTTTTTTCTTATTCGCCCAAATCAAAACCGTGAGCGTCAATAGGCAGAATGTGCTTGGATTGAAACAAAATACATAGGCTATAGTTTCTTCACACCATCTGCTCTAATTTGTTCGCAAAAGAGTAATTCAGTATGATCTAAATTAATATTCCCTTGAATCTGATTGAGGTCAAATGATTGGCATGCAGATGCAGTTTACATTTCACATTGAAATGTAAATAATTCTCATTCACATTGACAGTGATGATGGACTCATTTGAAATGATGTATGCCTAACTTGATGTTTGAGGTTATTAAAATTGAAAATGTTCTTGAGACAATATGTGTGATCATAGGCATACGTTTCAATTGGAGGATGCACTTTATGCATATTCCATAATGAGATTCAATAGGCAAAATTTGTCAGTGCTGCCAAAAACGTTTTTCATGTAGGTGATGTTTTTCACTGTCCCAGTAAATCATCCTGTTGTCCCGGGCATTTCAAATGTGGTCACCTTACTAACAGGGGGCACAAGTGTAACCTCTTACAAGTCTTGGCCAAAATATGTTAATGAGCCAGAAACAACTCTGCCATGCAGCCATGGCGCTCCAAAAGTACGGTAGGGTACTGTATTCTGTGGGGTAAAATTACAGTACTTTTCGAAATACAGCAATTCTTTCCCTGCCCACAACATTTTCCCACAATGCAAAATTGCCAATCACACAATGATGTGTGGTTACAGTAATGTACTGTTAAACCAAAGTTTTTTTGGAGTGTACGGTATCATTTACTGTTTACGTGCATTGTCATTTAATAGGGATGAAACGATTCCTCTATACTCATCGGTCCCGATTCAAATGTTTAAGATAGGAGTACATCAATCTGCGGACCCCAAACCGATCCAAATGTAGCATGCATTGGTCAGACAATCGATTAGAATGTTACGAATTGCTGGTTCATTAAAATGTTTTGCTCATATCACATTCTTTCTACCTTCCAAAAGTATTCAGACCCCTTGACTTTTTCAACATTTTGTGACTTTACAGCCTTATTCTAAAATGTATTAAATTGTTTTTTCCCTCATCAATCTACACACAATAACCCAAGACGACAACAGTTTTTTTTTAGAAAAAAACAGGTTTTTAGAAATGTTTGCTAATTTATAAGAATAAAGGGGGTAAAAACGGAAATATCACATTTACATTTACAGACCCTTTATTCAGTACTTTGTTGAAGAACCTTTGACAGCGATTACAGCCTCGAGTCTTCTTGGGTATGATGTAATGTATCACTAGCCACTTTAAACAATGCCACTTCATATAATGTTTTCATACCCTACATTACTCATCTCATATGTATATACTGTACTCTATACCATCTTGCCATCTTGATGTAATGTATCACTAGGCACTTTAAACAATGCCGCTTTATGTGTTTTCATACCCTACATTACTCATCTCATATGTATATACTGTACTCTATACCATCTACTGCATCTTGCCTATGCTGTTCGACCATCACTCGTTTATATATTTTTATGTACATATTCGTATTCATTCCTTTACACTTGTGTGTATAAGGTAGTTGTTGTGAAATTATTAGGTTATTAAATTACTTGTTAAATATTACTGCATGGTCGGAACTAGATGCAAAAGCATTTCGCTACACTTGCATTAACATCTGCTAACCATGTGTATGTGACAAATACATTTGATTCGATTTGATGCTATCCAACCAGGCATCAAGGCTGAGCGTAGAGCTGGGGAGGAGGAGGAGGTGGAAGCAGTTAGAAACCGTTAAAGCTGTGGTCGAGAAGGTGTAGGCCTCTGTGGCGGATGGTGGGAAACAGTCGTTAGGGAGGGGGGCGGGTGGGAGTTTCTTCACCCAGCACAGATAGAAGATAGGAGAGAGAAGGAGGAACAGAGAGAAAGAGGTACATAGACACTGTAGATACAGTAAGAGAAAAAAATAAAAAGAGAGAGAGAGTGTACTTTTATTTGAACACACTCTCTTTTCTGTCAGCTGTTGTGGAAAAACAGTTTGAATGCCTCTGACACAGTTCTGTGTACAGCGTTTCACTGGAACAAATGTAGTTGACGAGTATTCAATCAGGAAGGCTGGTCTGAGTGATCATTTAACTTCATGCAGTAAGCATAAAATAATTTATTTTGTTTCCCATTGTACTGGCATAATGGGAATGAATACAAAGGTTTCATCATCAGCATAGGGTCTTGTTTCTTCTCATTGGCTGAATGTCATTCACCTATTTACCTTTTAACCTGCAGATGTAGGATCTTAATTTCATCACCCTGTGCATGAGAACTTGTAGGACATGTTTTACTTGGAGTGTATTTGAGGTTTAAAAAGGCTTCAGAAATGTCCATTAATTATAATCATAATTAAAATGTCCTTTTGCTGCAGGATTATTTTCCTGTTGTAGCAAACTGGCTCAAATGAAGCCTAGATCTGTGTAAGCATGGCACAATAATGCACATTCCTCAGGCTTGCCGTTTTTAACCTATGGGCTCACCCTTGCAAATATCGCCTTCCTCTCTCTCTGGGCGTAAATCTTGGGACGTATTTATATGTCAATTTACCCTCGTTCTCTCACCAACTGTTTTTCAGCAACAGTTTTTTAACGATGGTCATTGCCTTCGCTTTTGGTTAGTCATGTCAGACGGCATAATCTCCACCTGAGGGAGAGGATACTGTAGCGACTCGCAAAGACAGCTGTGTGTTATGAGTTATGCTTTTAGTTTGTTTTGTTGTACTTACCAGTACCCAGTGTCTGTGTCTGTACCCAGTGTCTGACATGCCTGTCAACCTGCTATCTGCCAACCATGGGAATGCCTGGAATGTTCCGGTGCCGGGCATCCTTGTGGTTGGTGGAGCGGCGGGGGGTTTGGAAGGGGGGTGGAGCACTGCAAGTTTAAGACCATGCTTAGCCATTGTTCTCGCTCTTTTCTGTTAACAAGAGATGGGTCACCAGTGTTTGATACTGTTTTCCTTGGTTTATTTGGCGTGTGCTACGGCCAAACAGTAGCATGTGTTGGGTTTGGTTAATAAACCTCTGTCTGGACGTTTGTTAATTTATGATCTAGTCGTTGGTGTCAGAAGTAAAAACTTAAGTAAAAGTGAGCCAGCTAGCTAGCTGACTACCATGGCTAGCAAACGTTACATGGAGAACGGGGGTTGAAAATGCTTTGAGGGAATCCAAAATTGAAGGAGGAGGCAGGGGACGATTATGGCCCAGGAGGTGCATGTGCATGGCCAAGGGGATCGCCAGGGCATCGGAGCACTGATGCCGCATGAGGGTGACCGTTAGAAGGATGGCAACTGTGCTTTGCACGGATTCTGGGGGTTGGACCGAAGGGGTGACATCTACGCTAGGTGACGAGGAGGCTGGAGCTCAGGATGTAAACAAACATGGCAGTGCCCAGTCCCCGATGGCATCCGTATCTGTGAAGACCCCGAAGTACTCCGGTAAGGCGGATTGGGAAGCTTTTCATTCTTAGTTTGAACTGTTAGCTCATGCTGGGGGGTGGTCAAATGAAGATAGGGCACTTCAGCTGGCTTTGTGCATCACAGATGATGCTCTGTCCTGTTTGATATTGATTAGCCCCGAGGACAGACGTGATTATGGGGCTTTAGTTGGAGCACTGAGGAGGTGCTTTGGACAGTGTGTAGAGCCCGGGCTGCTGCGCTCTGAACTGATTAATAGATGAAAGCAGCCTGGAGAGCCACTACAGGTGCTAGCTAATAACATTGAGAGCCTCTATCAGCGGGCATATGCTCACATGCCCCACCTCCATGCAGAGCGAGCTAGCACGAGACCAGTTCATACAGGCGCTCTCTCCTATGGAGCTGCGCATACAGACCCAGCTGGCATCCATGAAAGGGAATGGGAATAATGATCCTGACAGTAGTGGTAGGACTGTGCGTCATCCTGCATGGAGACACACCCACTGTGCGGGCTGTGGTGCAGAGCAGCTCAAAGCCAGAAAATCCTGCATGGGTGGCTGAAATGACTGAACTAATTTGTGCTGTGTCGCTACAGGTGGCACGGAACACACGCCCTGGTCCCATGGTCTGCTGGGGGTGTAGCCAGCCAGGCCATCTGCGCCGCAATTGCCCCATGTCCCCCAGAGCTCAGGGAAAAGGCTTGGGATCCGCATAGATGGGGCAGTGCGGACCCCTGGTTTTCTTTCCCAACCACCACCATCGCCAGTTGGAGCACACCGACACAGACAAAGGAGCAGATGGAGCCTGTTGTTGTGGTGGGCCAGACCTGTGTTGGGGACTTTTGTCATGTCACTGTGAAGGGGGTGGCCTACTCTGCCCTGGTGGACACTGGGTCCACAGTAACCCAGGTGAGGTTACCCCCCACATATGTGTGTGACCTTTCCCCATCCCCTCTGTCACCTACGGCTGTGTGTTACATTCCCCCAGCTACTACCATGGCATATCCCTCCGTGAGCACTGGCCACACCCCCCCAGCCCAGCTACCCCAGATGGGAAAGGAGAGGACACTGTCTGCAGTGAGGGAGATAAGGGGGAGGAACTGTGTTCGTCTTGACTTCGAGCTGCAGAAATGATTGTGGCAGTTGCTGTTTGAGTTCATAGACAGCTTTGCTCTGAGTGAAGAAAAGGTGGGTCAGACTCATCTGGTGCAGCATGAGATCGACCTAGGTGATGCTCGGCCCATCAAGATGTGTCCCCGCCGTATCCCGCTGGTGCGCCAGGAGGCGGCAGACGGGGCTGTGTTGGAGTGGAGCGGGCAAACTTCATTGAGCCCTAAGACAGCCCCTGGGCGGCACCAGTCATCATGGAAGGGGGGCAAGATGAGGTTCTGTGTGGACTACAGGTGGCTGAATGAGGTAACCAGGAAGGACGCATACCCCATACCACACATCGATGAGTCGCTGGACTTGGTTAGGGGGTCCTCCTGGTTCTCCTCACAAGACCTCCGCAATGGCTACTGGCAGATGCCCCTCTCCCCAGAGACCAGAGTCAAAACTGCGTTCTTCCCCTAACAGGGGACACTGGCTGTTCAATGTCCTGTGCTTCGGCCTGTGCAACGCTCCAGCTACTTTTGAGCGTTTGATGGACAAGATGCTGAATTGCTTTCCCGACAGGAGTGTCTGGTATATCTCGACGACATCCTGGCCCATGGCAGCTCCATCCAGACAGCACTGGGGGCGCCACAGCATGTGCTGGAGAGTGTGCCGCAGGCCTGAAGCTCTACCCCGAGGCGCAGCTGAAACCACAGTGGGAAGAGATGGCAGGGCTCTCACTCGCAACCAAAGGGTTGTGGTCAAAGTTTGAGAGATTGCAGCTGGCTGATGGTGTGCTACAGCGGGCATAGAAGGAGCCAGCTACGGGAAAGGAGAGGTGGCAGGTGGTGGTCCTATAGATGGGTGGGGACTGGACACCTTGGGGTCACAAAACCCCCCCACTGCCTCTGGAAGACTTTTCTGCCTCTGTGACAACTGCACAGCGAGAAAGGGCCCTCCAGGCCTTTCTCATGCTCAGCTCCAACAGTTCCCAGTTGGGGTTCCAATGGAGAGGGTGGGGGTGGATGTGGTTGGGCCGTTCCTCACCACAGACAGTGGAAACCGGTGGATGCTCATGGCCATGGACTATTTCACAAAATGGCCCGAGGCCTATGCTCTGCCTGACCAGGGTGCAGAGACCATCGTCGATGCCCTGACAGCGGGGATGTTCAGCAGGTTTGTAGCTGCAGAGTCCATCCACAGTGACCAAGGCAGAAACTTTGAGTCCCGTGTTCTTGTCACCATGTGTGAGAGGCTGTGTATGCACAAGACCCGCACTACTCCTCTCCATCCTCAAAGTGATGACCTTATGGAGCACTTCAACAAAACGCTTGGACAGCAGCTGGTCATTGTCTCTGCTAAACATCAGCGTGACTGGGACAAGCACCTGCCCATGGTCCTCATGGCATGCCACTCCGCTGTCCAAGACTCAAACTCCTGCACACCTGCCCTACTCATGCTAGGGAGAGAGATCCGCACCCCTGCAGAGATGGCCTTTGGTCGGCCCCTGGATAGCCCTCCTGTTCCCCCGGGGCCGGAGTATGCCCGGAGACTCCAGGACCACCTGGAGACAGCCCACACCTTCGCCAGATAGCAGCTGATAAATGCAGGTGTGAGGCAGAAGAGGAACTATGACGTGCACACCTGGGGAAGTCACTTTGTGGCTGGGGAGCTGGTCTGGTTCTACAGCCACCTGAGAAAGAAAGGCAGATGCCCCAAGTTGGATAGCTTCTGCAGTGTCCTGGAGAGGGTAGGGGTGGTTATGTACTGGGTGCAGCTTCCTCCCAGGGAGAGAAAGGTGGAACTACACCGGGACAGGTTAGCCCCATACAGAGGGGCCACTTCTCCCCAAACCCCAGGGACTCCCACAATCCCCCCCTCTGACAATGAAATTCCCCAAGTACCCACACCAGGCACCGCAGACAGGGCTACAGACAGCCCACTCACCCAGTCTTCCTCCCTTGAGCCACGGACTGTATCCCCTGTTCCCTCATCCTTGTCCCCCATGTCCTTGCCTTCATCCGCTGGGCCCCAGAGGGACAGCCCTCGATCACAGACTGAGCCCCCTGTTCCACATGTGGACACTCTGCTCCCATCACGGAAAGGAGACATCCGAGTCGCTTCAGAGACTTTGTTTGTTACCTCAGGGATGAGGGACTTTGTGGTGGGAGGGGGGGCTGTGTAGCGATATTTACAGATAGCTGTGTGTTATGAGTTACGCTGTTCGTTCGTTGTGTTGTACTTACCAGTACCCAGTTTTTGCAGGGTCCGACATGCCAGTCAATCTGCCAACCACAGGAATGCCTAGAATGTTTCGGTGCCGGGCATCCTTGTGGTTGGTTTGGAAGATGGCACAGGAGAAGAAGGCAGACGTTTTATGTGCCCCCAGACGATTGTGGTTTTTTGTTCTTTTATATGCGTTGTTTGTAACTTATTTTTGTACTTATTTTGTACATAATGTTACCGCTACCATCTCTTATGACCGAAAATAACTTCTAGACATAAGGATTACTCACCACGGACTAGCAGAATCCTTTTTCCCTTTCATGATTCTGAGGAGCCCGACGCAAAGGATATACTGCTTCCTTGGGAACAAACCCTGATCCCCGCGATCTGGTTGAAGAGTCGGAGAAAGAGGGGCCGAAGGTCGGACTGCCGTCTGAGAATTCGTAGGCGATCGAATAAACCCCCACTTCCCTCCATTCTTCTAGCAAACGTGCAATCTAATGACACTCACCTGGACTCCATCACCTCCTTGATTATCTTCCCTATATCTGTCACTCCCCTTGGTTCTTTCCTCTGGTGTTATTGACTCCGTTTCATGTCGGTGCGTTATTTGTGTTCATTGTGTATTTTATTTATTAAATCACTCACTCCCTGAACTTTTTTCCTGACTCTCAGCACACTCATTACACTGGCTGGTTATACGATGTACCGGCAGTGTAGAACGGCGGTCTACGAGGCTGAGGAAACGCGAGAACAAAACTGAGGAATTTGGATATAAACAGGGACTTTATCGAACAAAACAAACATTTATTGAGTAAATAAAAGTCTTGTGAGCGCAATCATATGAAGATCATCAAAGGTAAGTGATTAATTTTATCTCTATTTCTGACTTGTGTAACTCCTCCACTTGGCTGGTAACTGTTTGTAATGATTTGTCTGCTGGGCGCTGTTCTCAGATAATCGCATGGTATGCTTTCGCTTGAAAGCCTTTGACACCATGGTTGGATTAACAAGAAGTTAATCTTTAAACCAATGTATAATACTTGTATGTTTTATGAATTTTTATAATGAGTATTTCTGTTTTTGAGTGTGGTGCTCTGTCACTGGATGTTGGCCAGGTGGGTCCCACGTACCCTAGTGAGGTTAAGGCCATTTTTCTAGGATTAAAGGTCAAAAACGAAAATAGAGCGCTAATTTAACCGCTTCACTTCTATTTGGAATTTTAGTCTGCCCCGTCGTGACCGCTCGAGCCTGTGGATTACTGAACAAAACGCGCCAACCAAATGGAGGTTTTTGGATATAAAAATAATCTTTATCAAACAAAAGGAACATTTATTGTGTAACTGGGAGTCTCGTGAATGCAAACATCCGAAGATCATCAAAGGTAAGCGATTGCTTTTCTGACTTTCGTGACCAATCTACTTTGCTGCTAGCTGTTTGTTATGTTTTGTCTGCTGAGAGAGATGTCCTTACATCAACGCTTGGTTTGCTTTTGCTGGAAAGCTTTTTTGAAATCTGACACGCCAGGTGGATTAACAACAAGCTAAGCTGTGTTTTGCTATATTGCACTTGTGATTTCATGAAAATTAAATATTTTTAATCATTTAATTTTAATTTGGCGCCCTGCAATTCAGCGGATGTTGACACAAATTATCCCGCTAACGGGATGGGTGCGCCTAGAAGTTAAAAGTGTTTTTTAATGCCTTTAGGGTGGTGCAAGGGGACCACGGCTGGGTAGGGAGCACCCTCCACCCGTGCCCATCTAATTTGGGGGCGCCCCTGGTCATTTTGGGCATTTTTCAAAAATGTTTTTAAAAATTAAAAAGTCCCACTTCTTTCTCATGTCACCAACGAGCAATGAAGAGCAACCACTATCACTGCCCAGCCATCCCAAGTTCATCGGGCCAGTCAATTTCGCATTTCTGCAGTATTTTTGAGCATGTCAAATTCGTGATGGTAAATTCCCATTGAAACATTTAGCAAATGGACAGCCGTGCACCTGATGATCACCACCTGGGTTACCAGGAGCCCATTTTAAAAATATTTTTTTCATTCGTTTAGGGGGGTGCAAGGAGTCCATGACTGGGTAGGGAGCACCCCCCACCCATGCCCATCCAATAGGGGGTGCCCCTGATGACTTTGGATGTTTTAAAAAAATAGTTCAAAAACGACAGTCCCACTTCTCTCGCATCGAACATGACAAATAGACCTTCAATGGTTAACATAGTGGCTTAACATAGTGAATAATATAATTTGGGCAGTATAAAAGTCATTTGGACATGGTTCACTGAATTTTTGGTTCGGAAGCCGACATCCTATGATCATATATGGCATATAGGACATAACATCCTGATTTGGCACTTTCAATACTTATATATTGCATTCTTATTGCAATGGTTCACTGACTTTTGACATCGACATTTGACTTCCTATAATAGCATATTGCAAATGGACAAAATCATATGCCTTATGGACAACTCAATCAAATATGACAAAGGTATATTCATACAGTTCTTAAACATGTATAATTGACAAAACATTCAAAAGAATTTCAAAAACCGGTCCAGAAAGCACTTTTTTAGAGGGTGATATACATTTTCAAAAAAACTTTCAAATGTTAAAAATTTGACATTTGGGTCTTGACATCATGTCCATTTACAATATGAACATTTACGGTGGAGCACGCTCGCCCTTTTTGGGATTTTTGCTGTGTGACACTTGACATTTGCCATATGCCAGTTGCCATAAGCTTTGGATGAATTGCCGTCCAATTGAGTGGTATTTGTCATTGTGTATATGTTTCACCCAATGGCAATATGTTCCCATTAATTTTTGTCCAATTCAGGGGGATATTCCCTTACCACAATAAGTTGGGTGCATTTTGGCTCTGGTGTAACTGAGCCAGGTTTGTAGGCCTTGCTCGCACACGCCTTTTCAGTTCTGCCCACAAATGTTCTACAGGATTGAGGTCAGGGCTTTGTAATGACCACTCCAATACCTTGACTTTGTTGTCCTTTAGCCATTTTGCCACAACATTGGAAGTATGCTTGGGGTCAATGTCCATTTGGAAGACCCATTTCCGACCAAGCTTTAACTTCCTGACTGATGTCTTGAGATGTTGCTTCAATATATCCACATGATTGTCCTCCCTCATGAAGCCATTTATTTTGTGAAGTGCACCAGTCCCTCCTGCAGCAAAGCACCCCCACAACATGATGGTGTTCTTCGACTTACGAGCATCCCCCTTTTCCTCAAAACAAAACGATGGTCATTATGGCCAAACAGTTCTATTTTTGTTTCATCAGACCAGAGGACATTTCTCCAAACTGTTCGATCTTTGTCCCCATGTGCAGTTGCAAACCGTAGCCTGGCTTTTTTTATGGCGGTTTTGGAGCAGTGGCTTCTTCCTTGCTGAGCAGCCTTTCAGGTTACGTTGATATAGGACTCGTTTTACAGTGGATATAGATACTTTTGTACCTGTTTCCTCCAGAATCTTCACAAGGTCCTTTGCTGTTGTTCTGGGATTGATTTGCACTTTTTGCACCAACGTACATTCATCTCTAGGAGACAGAACGCGTCTCCTTACTGAGCGGTATGACGGCTCCATGGTCCCATGGTGTTTATACTTGTGTACTACTGTTTGTACAGATGCATGTGGTGTTTGGAAATTCAGGTGTTTGGAAATTGCTCCCAAGGATGAACCAGACTTGTGGAGGTCTTATCTGATTTCTTTGGATTTTCCCATGATGTCAAGCAAAGAGGCACTGAGTTTGAAGGTAGACCTTGAAATACATCCACAGGTACACCTCCACTTGGCTCAAATTGTGTCAATTGTGTCAATTAGCCCTCAGAAGCTTTTAAGGCCACGGCATAATTTTATGGAATTTTCCCAGGCTGTTTAAAGGCACAGTCAACTTAGTGTATGTAAACTTCTGACCCACTGGAATTGTGATACAGTGAATTATAAGTGAAATAATCTGTAAATTTTTGGGGGAAAAATTACTTGTGTCATGCACAAGGTAGATGTCCTAACCGACTTCCCAAAACTATAGTATGTAACAAGAAATTTGTGGAGTGGTTGAGAAACAAGTTTTAATGACTCCAACCCAAGTGTATGTAATCTTCCGACTTCAACTGTATATTCAACAAGCTTTGGAAGCACATCCTTTCACAGGACCGCCACCTCCAAAGTTCACAAAAAAAGTAAATCGTTCTGAACTGGGTTTGATTTAGTTTTAGTTTTAATTATTAACATTTTGTTAATTGTTGTTTAAATTTCCATTGGTTAATCAATAATCTAATCGCAGTTTTGTAATTGTCCCTTTAAACATCCTATGGTCAACAACCTCATAATGTTCACATTTCTCTCATGTAAATATTGTAGCTACATAAAATGATTAAACAATTAATTTGGCAAATATCCAGTTTTTGCTATTTTCTTCATTACCATACTGGAGATTTCAAATTGTATTGGATTTATTTTTATTTGTTTGACATTGAATACATGTTGTTTTGCATATTTAATACATTTCATATGTTTTTTTTCTCTCTGTGAAGTAAGTTAACCAAAATTATGTAGATTTTACAATGTTTAAACACACAGTAACCAAAATACTGATCTAATTTTAATGTTCATACTGAGTTTGTAGCAAACAAGTTTCCCAGAATTGTTTTCCAGAAGTTCACAAGTTGCCCAAAATTACCGCAACAGTTTGCCACGAAACTAATTTGCATGTAAAAATATAAGCACGCTGCAAATTGGCCAAAGGTTTGCCACAACTGTTTGCCAGAAGCCTGTTTTTTTCAGTAAAGCCAGGCCTGCCAGTTCAAATCAAATAAAATCAAATTTATTTATATAGCACTTCGTACATCAGCTGATATCTCAAAGTGCTGTACAGAAACCCAGCCTAAAACCCCAAACAGCAAGCAATGCAGGTGTAGAAGCACGGTGGCTAGGAAAAACTCCCTAGAAAGGCCAAAAACCTAGGAAGAAACCTAGAGAGGAACCAGGCTATGTGGGGTGGCCAGTCCTCTTCTGGCTGTGCCGGGTGGAGATTATAACAGAACATGGCCAAGATGTTCAAATGTTCATAAATGACCAGCATGGTCGAATAATAATAAGGCAGAACAGTTGAAACTGGAGCAGCAGCACAGTCAGGTGGAAGTTGAAACTGGAGCAGCAGCATGGCCAGGTGGACAGGGGACAGCAAGGAGTTATCATGTCAGGTAGTCCTGGGGCATGGTCCTAGGGCTCAGGTCCTCCGAGAGAGAGAAAGAAAGAGAGAAGGAGAGAATTAGAGAACGCACACTTAGATTCACACAGGACACCGAATAGGACAGGAGAAGTACTCCAGATATAACAGCCCCCCGACACATAAACTACTGCAGCATAAATACTGGAGGCTGAGACAGGAGGGGTCAGGAGACACTGTGGCCCCATCCGAGGACACCCCCGGACAGGGCCAAACAGGAAGGATATAACCCCACCCACTTTGCCATAGCACAGCCCCCACACCACTAGAGGGATATCTTCAACCACCAACTTACCATCCTGAGACAAGGCTGAGTATAGCCCACAAAGATCTCCGCCACGGCACAACCCAAGGGGGGGGGGGGGCGCCAACCCAGACAGGATGACCACAACAGTGAATCAACCCACTCAGGTGACGCACCCCCCTCCAGGGACGGCATGAGAGAGCCCCAGTAAGCCAGTGACTCAGCCCCTGTAATAGGGTTAGAGGCAGAGAATCCCAGTGGAAAGAGGGGAACCGGCCAGGCAGAGACAGCAAGGGCGGTTCGTTGCTCCAGAGCCTTTCCGTTCACGTTCCCACTCCTGGGCCAGACTACACTCAATCATATGACCCACTGAAGAGATGAGTCTTCAGTAAAGACTTAAAGGTTGAGACCGAGTTTGCGTCTCTGACATGGGTAGGCAGACCGTTCCATAAAAATGGAGCTCTATAGGAGAAAGCCCTGCCTCCAGCTGTTTGCTTAGAAATTCTAGGGACAATTAGGAGGCCTGCGTCTTGTGACCGTAGCGTACGTGTAGGTATGTACGGCAGGACCAAATCAGAGAGATAGGTAGGAGCAAGCCCATGTAATGCTTTGTAGGTTAGCAGTAAAACCTTGAAATCAGCCCTTGCTTTGACAGGAAGCCAGTGTAGAGAGGCTAGCACTGGAGTAATATGATCAAATTTTTTGGTTCTAGTCAGGATTCTAGCAGCCGTATTTAGCACTAACTGAAGTTTATTTAGTGCTTTATCCGGGTAGCCGGAAAATAGAGCATTGCAGTAGTCTAACCTAGAAGTGACAAAAGCATGGATTAATTTTTCTGCATCATTTTTGGACAGAAAGTTTCTGATTTTTGCAATGTTAAGTAGATGGAAAAAAGCTGTCCTTGAAATGGTCTTGATATGTTCTTCAAAAGAGAGATCAGGGTCCAGAGTAACGCAGAGGTCCTTCACAGTTTTATTTGAGACGACTGTACAACCATTAAGATTAATTGTCAGATTCAACAGAAGATCTCTTTGTTTCTTGGGACCTAGAACAAGCATCTCTGTTTTGTCCGAGTTTAATAGTAGAAAGTTTACAGCCATCCACTTCCTTATGTCTGAAACACATGCTTCTAGCAAGGGCAATTTTGGGGCTTCACCATGTTTCATTGAAATGTACAGCTGTGTGTCATCCGCATAGCAGTGAAAGTTTACATTATGTTTTCGAATAACATCCCCAAGAGGTAAAATATATAGTGAAAACAATAGTGGTCCTAAAACGGAACCTTGAGGAACACCGAAATTTACAGTTGATTTGTCAGAGGACAAACCATTCACAGAGACAAACTGATATCTTTCCGACAGATAAGATCTAAACCAGGCCAGAACATGTCCGTGTAGACCAATTTGGGTTTCCAATCTCTCCAAAAGAATGTGGTGATCGATGGTATCAAAAGCAGCACTAAGGTCTAGGAGCACGAGGACAGATGCAGAGCCTCGGTCCGATGCCATTAAAATGTCATTTACCACCTTCACAAGTGCCGTCTCAGTGCTATGATGGGGTCTAAAACCAGACTGAAGCATTTCGTATACATTGTTTGTCTTCAGGAAGGCAGTGAGTTGCTGCGCAACAGCCTTCTCTAAAATTTTTGAGAGGAATGGAAGATTCGATATAGGCAGATAGTTTTTTATATTTTCTGGGTCAAGGTTTGGCTTTTTCAAGAGAGGCTTTATTACTGCCACTTTTAGTGAGTTTGGTACACATCCAGTGGATAGAGAGCCGTTTATTATGTTCAACATAGGAGGACCAAGCACAGGAAGGAGCTCTTTCAGTAGTTTAGTTGGAATAGGGTCCAGTATGCAGCTTGAAGGTTTAGAGGCCATGATTATTTTCATCATTGTGTCAAGAGATATATATAGTACTAAAACACTTGAGCGTCTCTCTTGATCCTAGGTCCTGGCAGAGTTGTGCAGACTCAGGACAACTGAGGTTTGGAGGAATAGGCAGGTTTAAAGAGGAGTCCGTAATTTGCTTTCTAATAATCATAATCTTTTCCTCAAAGAAGTTCATGAATTTATCACTGCTAAAGTGAAAGTCATCCTCTCTTGGGGAATGCTGCTTTTTAGTTAGCTTTGCGACAGTATCAAAAAGGAATTTCGGATTGTTCTTATTTTCCTCAATTAAGTTGGAAAAATAGGATGATCGAGCAGCAGTAAGGGCTCTTCGGTACTGCACGGTACCGTCCTTCCAAGCTAGTCGGAAGACTTCCAGTTTGGTGTGGCGCCATTTCCGTTCCAATTTTCTGGAAGCTTGCTTCAGAGCTCGGGTATTTTCTGTGTACCAGGAGCTAGTTTCTTATGAGAATTTTTTTTAGTTTTTAGGGTGCAACTGCATCTAGGGTATTGCGCAAGGTTAAATTGAGATCCTCAGTTAGGTGGTTAACTGATTTTTGTCCTCTGGCGTCCTTGGGTAGGCAGAGGGAGTCTGGAAGGGCATCAAGGAATCTTTGTGTTGTCTGTGAATTTATAGCACGACTTTTGATGTTCCTTGGTTGGGGTCTGAGCAGATTATTTGTTGCAATTGCAAACGTAATAAAATGGTGGTCCGATAGTCCAGGATTATGAGGAAAAACATTAAGATCCACAACATTTATTCCATGGGACAAAACTAGGTCCAGCGTATGACTGTGACAGTGAGTGGGTCCAGAGACATGTTGGACAAAACCCACTGAGTCGATGATGGCTCGGAAAGCCTTTTGGAGTGGGTCTGTGGACTTTTCCATGTGAATATTAAAGTCACCAAAGATTAGAATATTATCTGCTATGACTACAAGGTCCGATAGGAATTCAGGGAACTCAGTGAGAAACGCTGTATATGGCCCAGGAGGCCTGTAAACAGTAGCTATAAAAAGTGATTGAGTAGGCTGCATAGATTTCATGACTAGAAGCTCAAAAGACGAAAACGTCATTTTTTTTTTGTAAATTGAAATTTGCTATCGTAAATGTTAGCAACAGCTCCGCCTTTGCGGGATGCACGGGGGATATGGTCACTAGTGTAGCCAGGAGGTGAGGCCTCATTTAAAACAGTAAATTCATCAGGCTTAAGCCATGTTTCAGTCAGGCCAATCACATCAAGATTATGATCAGTAATTAGTTCATTGACTATAATTGCCTTTGAAGTAAGGGATCTAACATTAAGTAGCCCTATTTTGAGATGTGAGGTATCATGATCTCTTTCAGTAATGACAGGAATGGAGGTGGTCTTTATCCTAGTGAGATTGCTAAGGCGAACACCGCCATGTTTAGTTTTGCCCAACCTAGGTCGAGGCACAGATATGGTCTCAATGGTGATAGCTGAGCTGACTACACTGACTGTGCTAGTGGCAGACTCCACTATGCTGGCAGGCTGGCTAACAGCCTGCTGCCTGGCCTGCACCCTATTTCATTGTGGAGCTAGAGGAGTTAGAGCCCTGTCTATGTTGGTAGATAAGATGAGAGCACCCCTCCAGCTAGGATGGAGTCCGTCACTCCTCAGCAGGTCAGGCTTGGTCCTGTTTGTGGGTGAGTCCCAGAAAGAGGGCCAATTATCTACAAATTCTATCTTTTGGGAGGGGCAGAAAACAGTTTTCAACCAGCGATTGAGTTGTGAGACTCTGCTGTAGAGCTCATCACTCCCCCTAACTGGGAGGGGGCCAGAGACAATTACTCGATGCCGACACATCTTTCTAGCTGATATGCACGCAGAAGCTATGTTGCGCTTGGTGATCTCTGACTGTTTCATCCTAACATCGTTGGTGCCGACGTGGATAACAATATCTCTATACTCTCTACACTCACCAGTTTTAGCTTTAGCCAGCACCATCTTCAGATTAGCCTTAACGTCGGTAGCCCTGCCCCCGGGTAAACAGTGTATGATCGCTGGATGATTCGCTTTAAGTCTAATACTGCAGGTAATGGAGTCGCCAATGACTAGAGTTTTCAATTTGTCAGAGCTAATGGTGGGAAGCTTCAGCGTCTCAGACCCCGTAACGGGAGGAGTAGAGACCAGAGAAGAATCGGCCTCTGACTCCGACCCGCTGCTTAATGGGGAAAACCGGTTGAAAGTTTCTGTCGGCTGAATGAGCGACACCGGTTGAGCGTTCCTACAGCATTTCCTTCCAGAAACCGTGAGAAAGTTGTCCGGCTGCGGGGACTGTGCCAGGGGATTTATACTACTATCTGTACTTACTGGTGGCACAGACGCTGTTTCATCCTTTCCTACACTGAAATTACACTTGCCTAACGATTGCGTCTGAAGCTGGGCTTGCAGCACAGCTATCCTCGCCGTAAGGCGAGTACAGCGGCTGCAATTAGAAGGCATCATGTTAATGTTACTACTTAGCTTCGGCTGTTGGAGGTCCTGACGAATCGTGTCCAGATAAAGCGTCCGGAGTGAAAAAGTTGAGGAAAAAATAAATAAATATATAAACGGTAATTAAAAAGTGAAAACCGTAAAGTTGTCAGGTAGCAAAATAGGTTGGCAACAAAACGCACAGCAACTCGAAAACAAGCCTGCAAGTTGTGACCGGAAATTAACCCTGCCATACAGTGTTTAAACAACACCCCAAAATAAGTGACTGTAACACAGGTGTTAATTCCCAAACCCTGAGAAAGTGTAACGGCATCAGTTATAATGATGTTAATTTAAGTCAGTATTTGCAATACCTATGGTGTTAGGGACCCAACACTCTTGAAATGTTAGTTAGTTTAACACTATTTTGGTGGGTCACATACATACTAAGAAAGTGTTAAGTTTATCCCTGTGGGTGTTACAATTCTGATCTAAAATGTGCTGTCTAGCGTTGAGGCAGAGGATTCTGGTGGGAGGAGCTTTAGGAGGACAGGAAGTCGGTACTTGCAATACCTATGGTGCTAGGGACCCAACACTCTTGAAATGTGTTAGTTAAACACTATTTCGGTGGGTCACATACACACTAAGAAAGTGTTAAGTTTATCCCTGTGGGTGTTACAATTCTGATCTAAAATGTGCTGTCTAGCGTTGAGGCAGAGGATGCTGATGGGAGGAGATTTAGGAGGACGTGCTCATTGTAATAGCTGGAATGGAATAAATAGGACGGAGTCCAACGTGGTTTCCATGTGTTTACTACCGTTCCATTGATTACATTCCAGGCATTGCAATGAGCCATAGGAGGGCTTTCAATGAGCCACTCCTCCCACCAGCCTCCACTGCAGGGCAATCATTAGTGTGCGTGGGAAGCAACACACTACTGTTATTTGTTATTATTCCCACCACTACTCCTCCTACAGCTTTTATGCAAAACATATCATTTAACTTTATAAAGTTGCTTACATTTAAATGTTTGATACTCATCATACTTGTATAATAAAAATATAATCACTTAAAAATGCAAATTTTAACATGGAGGTCTATCATGACCAAAATATGACATTTTTGGACCCTGCTGTTCATACACACTCCAAACCAACTTTAATATTTTACTGCAGTGTGCTAAATCAGGGTCACACAGAGTGATGAATGGTAGTCTTAAACAAATCTACTTTAAAAAAGATGTCAGATACAGAGTTGAAATGTATTCAATTTTGAGTTTGCATCCATATATTACACTTTATACACATTACAGAAGACTGAAATATAACAAAACTGTTTGACATAAAAAAACGGATTTTTCTTGTTTAAAAAAAACACATTTTTAATTATGAAAAATATAACATTCCAACCATGAGGCCAAAGAGGGTGCTTTTGGTCATTAACTGCAGGAAAGGGCTACAATGTGCAGAACACTCCAAATTACTAAACCTATAAAAAAAATAATTCTAGCTTTTACAGTATTCAACTTTTTCCTACTCCAAAAACTCCCAACTTTGGTGTTTCAAAACTAAACTTAATTTCCTAACGACCCAGCAACCAGTTTCATATGAGCAAGTAACTTGTTTTATAAAATGAATTATGCAAATGAAAAAAAAAAACATTTGTAAAATCAATACCTGACGTTTCCAAATAGTCATACAAATGCTTTTTCACTGAGAAAATAATACATTTAGAAGATTAGCCAATATCACTAATGCTAGCGTCAAAAGTAGCTTATGCATCTACTTTAATGTATTTTATTTGTATTTAACCTTTATTTAACTCTGCAAGTCTGTTAAGAACAAATTCTTATTTACAATGATGGCCTACCAAAAGGCAAAAGTCCTCCTGCGGGGATGGGTGGCTGGGATTAAAAATAAAAAATATAAAAAATGAATAAATATAGAACAAAACACAAATCACGAAAAAGAGAGACAACCCAATAATACATAAAGAGAAGCCTAAGACAACAACATAGCAAGGCAGCAACACATGACAACACAGCATGGTAGCATAACAACATGACAACAACATGGTAGCGGCACAAAACTTGGTACAAACATTATTGGGCAGAGACAACAGCACAAAGCGCAAGAAGGTAGAGACAACAATACATAACGCAAAGCAGCCACAACTGTCAGTAAGAGTGTCCCTGATTGAGTCTTTGAATGAAGAGATTGAGATAGAACTGTCCAGTTTGAGTGTTTGTTGCAGCTCGTTCCAGTCGCTAGCTCTGCAGCGAACTGAAAAGAGGAGCGACCCAGGGATGTGTGTGCTTTGCGGACCTTTAACAGAATGTTACTGGCAAAACGGGTGTCATATGTGGAGAATGAGGGGTGCAGTAGATATCTCAGATAGTGGGGAGTGAGGCCGAAGAGGGTTTTATAAATAAGCATCAACCAGTGGGTCTTGCGATGGGTATACAGAGATGACGAAATTAAAGAGGTGTATAATGTGCAGTGATGTGTCCTATAAGGAGCATTGTTGGCAAATCTGATGGAAAAGAACATCTAGCCGCTCGAGAGCACTCTTACCTGCCGATCTATAAATTATGTCTCCGTAATCCAGCATGAGTAGCATGGTCATCTGAATCAGGGTTAGTTTGGCAGCTGGGGTGAAAGAGGAGCGATTACGATAGAGGAAACCAAGTCTAGACTTAACTTTAGCCTGCAGCTTTGATATGTGTTGAGAGAAGGACAGTGTACCGTCTAGCCATAGTTCCAAGTACTTGTATGAGGTGACTACCTCAAGATCTAAACCCTCAGAGGTAGTAATCATCTGTAAGCATCTGTAACCACATTACCTTTGTTTTGGAGGTGTTCAGAACACGTTTAAGGGTAGAGAAAGCTTTGTTGTAGAGCATTTAACACAAAATCCAGGGGGAGGGGCCAGCTGAGTATAAAACTGTATAATCTGCATATACAGTTGAAGTCTGAAGTTTACATACACTTAGGTTGGAGTCATTAAAATCCGTTTTTCAACCACTCCACAAATGTCTTGTTAATTAACAAACTATAGTTTTGGCAAGTCGGTTAGGATATCTACTTGGTGCATGACAAGTAATTTTTCCAACAGTTGTTTACAGACAGATTATTTCACTTATAATTCACTGTATCACAATTTAAGGGGGTCAGAAGTATACATACACTAAGTTGACTGTGCCTTTAAACAGCTTGGAAAATTCCAGAAAATGATGTCATGGCTTTAGAAGCTTCTGATGAGGCTGAGGCTAATTTACATCATTTAAGTCAATTGGAGGTGTACCTGTGGATGTATTTCAAGGCATACCTTCAAACTCAGTGCCTCTTTGCTTGACATCATGGGAAAATCCAAAATCAGACAAGACCTCAGAAAAAATGGTAGTCCTCCACAAGTCTGGTTCAACCCTGGGAGCAATTTCCAAACGCCTGAAGGTACCACGTTCATCTGTAAAAACAATATCACGCAAGTATAAACACCATTGGACCATGCAGCCATCATACCGCTCAGGAAGGAGATGCGTTATGTCTCCTAGATATGAACGTCTGTTAGTGCGAAAAGTGCAAATCAATCCCAGAACAACAGCAAAGGACCTTCTGAAGATGCTGGAGGAAACAGGTACAAAAGTATCTATATCCACAGTAAAACGAGTCTTATATCGACATAACCTGAAAGGCCGCTCAACAAGGAAGAAGCCTCTGTTCCAAAACCGCCAACTGCACATTGGGACAAAGATCTAACTTTTTGGAGAATTGTCCTCTGGTCTGAGGAAACAAAAATAGAACTGTTTGGCCATAATGACCATTGTTATGTTTGGAGGGAAAAGGGGGACGCTTGCAAGCCGAAGCACACCATCCCAACCGTGAAGTACGGGGGTGGCAGAATCACGTTGTGGGGGTGCTTTGCTGCAGGAGGAACTGGTACACTTCACAAAATAGATGGTTTCATGAGGAAGTAAAATGATGTGGCTATATTGAAACAACATCTCAAGACATTAGTTAGGAAGTTAACCTGTTAGTCCTATAGGGGCATTATTTCATTTTTGGATAAAAAGACGTGCCCGTTTTAAGCGCAATATTTTGTCACGAAAAGATGCTCGACTATGCTTGGAATTGATAGTTTTGGAAAGAAGACACTCTTACGTTTCCAGAACTGCAAAGATTTTCACTGTGAGTGCCTTATAACAAAAGCTTCAGGCATATCATTGGAAGATTGACCATAAGAGACTACAATTGCCAAGTGTCCCGCACGGTGTCTGCGTGGAAATTGGTGCGCAAAAGTCAGCTACCAGTATTTTTCCATCCGAATCAGAGAACAAAGAAGGCTTCTAGGACTGCCATTTCAATGAAGAGATATATGACAAAACACCTTGAGGATTGATTCAAACAACGTTTTCCATGTTTCAGTCGATATTATGGAGTTAATTCGGAAAAAAGTTTGACGTGTATGTGACTGAATTTTCGGTTAGTTTCGGTAGCCAAATGCATAGTAACAAAACGGAACGATGTGTCCTACACAATAATTTTTCAGGAAAAACTGGACATCTGCTATGTAACTGAGAGTCTCCTCATTGAAACATCTGAAGTTCTTCAAAGGTAAATTATTTTATTTGATTCCTTTGCTGGTTTTTGTGAATATGTTGCGTGCTAAATGCTAACGCTAAATGCTAAGCTAGCTATCACCACTTTTACACAAATTATTGATTTTCTCTGGTTCTAAAGCATATTTTGAAAATCTGAGATGACAGGATTGTTAAGAAAAGGATAAGCTTGAGAGCAGGCATATTTATTTCATTTCATTTGCGATTTTTAGAAATCGCTAACGTTGCGTTATGGTAATGAGCTTGAGGCTGTAGTAACGCTACCGCATGCGGGATGGGGCGGACTATGAGGTTAAAGCTTGGTCGGAAATGGGTCTTCCAAATGAACAATGACCCTAAGCATACTTCCAAGTTATGGCTTAAGGACAACAGAGTCAAGGTATTTGAGTGGCCATCACGAAGCCCTGACCTCAATCCTATAGAACATTTGTGAGCAGAACTGAAAAAGTGTGTGTGAGCAAGGAGGCCTACAAACCTGACTCCTGACACAAGCTCTGTCAGGAGGAATGGGCCAAAATTCACCCAACTTATTGTGGGAAGCATGTAGAAGGCTACCCGAAACATTTGACCCAAGTTACACAATTTAAAGGCAATGCTACCAAATACCAATTGAGTGTATGGAAACTTCTGACCCACTGGGAAATGTGATGATAGAAATAAGAGCTGAAATAAATAATTCTCTCCACTATTATTCTGACATTTGACATTATTAAAATAAAATGGTCATCCTACCTGACCTAAGACAGGGAATATTTACTAGGGTTAAATGTCAGAAATAGTTAAAAACTGAGTTTAACTTCTTATGGCTGGGGGGCAGTATTGAGTAGCTTGGATGAATAAGTTGGCCAAAGGAAACGGCCTACTCCTCAGTCTCAGTTGCTAATATATGTATAGTATTATTAGTATTGGATAGAAAACACTCTAAAATTTCAGAACTGTTTGAATTATGTCTGTGAGTATAACATAACTCATAATGCAAGCAAAATCCTGAGGAGAAATCAAAACAGGAAGTGAGAAATCTGAGCTTTGTATGTATTCACCAGAGTCCCCAATGAAATCCCCTTGAGATATTAATGATGTTGCACTACCTAGGGGTTCCACTAGATGTCAACCATCAATATAAATTATAATGAGACTTCTATGATGTTGTGGGAGTGAATGATAGCAGAATCAGTCAGGTGTCTGGCAGTCAGCCATTTTCTGATCATGCTTATTCCTCATGGTAGTCACTTGCGTTCCATGGCTCATGAAGACCAGAAGGAATAGTCTGGTTGGAACTTTATTAAAGGTATATATTCTGTACATAGTTTGAAATGTTTCTTCGACCTGTAAAATAACTTTTTGAAAGTTAGACCTGATACTCAATTTTATAATAAAATGTGTAATGTGCAAAAATATTGAAGGAAAATTCAATTTTGCAGTGTACAAACATAACATCATGAACATGTATGACACAGGTGGCTAAAAATAACCCCAAAGAGGACATGCCTTTGGATTACCCAAACACGTTTTTTTTTAACCATCAATTTTGTTTTTATTCAATTTCATGCTGGGAATTTTCAATGTAATCCATACATTATTTTCAGAAGCCATGGCTTATTGGAGGTGTGGCTTTCAGATAGGTATTTTTAGCCACCTGTGAGAATAAATATAATTCCTGTTCATGTTACACTGTGCTGTAGTGTAAACTATCATTAAATGTGAAGAATGTATATTATCAAATAAATTCTCTGTGTAATTATTCCATAATTCAACAAATCACGGAATAGTAATTAACTAAGAAGTCGGGGCAACACAGAAAAATGTTGTTCATAGAGTTTTCCATTTCCCTATTATAACTCTTCAGATATTTTATTATCTTATCGATCACAGCCTTCTATTAATGTATTATTACCTCATCAGTCTCATTACTGAACGTCGCAAACCCTTGGCTATCTGCACGAACCCTAAAATTGAGCAATCGTCAGCAATATACAAATTGGCTTAATTATTTTTTTTACTAACTAACTAAATAATCACACAGATTTACATAAACACACACACAATTAGGTAATGCATTGGTTTCTGTCATGATACACTGAAAATTCCCTGGGCTAAGCCGATATGACGGCTTGATAGATAAAGGAAAGGGGTGGACATATCAATAGTGGGAAACTCAGAGGATTCACTGTATAATACAGTTGATAACTACACTCATGAAGTGCTAATACTTTTAACATGAAAGGCCGCTCAATCTGAAATAAATTGCAATTTACATATTTCCGAGTGTATGCCTTTGTTGTCCCTCTCTGCAATCTCCGGTCCGTCTGCTGAGATCAAAGTCTGTCGGAGTTGTAGGTTGTTATATAGAGTACTTCGGAGTACCATTTGGAAATGTTCTTAGATCTGATGCATTTACCAGACAAAGTATGTAAACAGTTGCAGCCTGAATAATTGTTCTTTAGTTTGTAGATTTCTTAGCCATTTCAATGTGGGAATGATCTCCACGCTCTCTGGTCTTGTTGTTTGGTAGAGTTGCGTTGCCAACCATTTTTATTTAATTTTTTATTTCACCTTTATTTAACCAGGTAGGCTAGTTGAGAACAAGTTCTCATTTACAACTGCGACCTGGCCAAGATAAAGCATAGCAGTGTGAACAGACAACACAGAGTTACACATGGAGTAAACAATTAACAAGTCAATAACACAGTAGAAAAAAAAAGAAAAAGAAAGTCTATATACATTGTGTGCAAAAGGCATGAGGAGGTAGGCGAATAATTACAATTTTGCAGATTAACACTGGAGTGATAAATTATCAGATGGTCATGTACAGGTAGAGATACTGGTGTGCAAAAGAGCAGAAAAGTAAACAAATATAAACAGTATGGGGATGAGGTAGGTAAATTGGGTGGGCTATTTACCGATAGACTATGTACAGCTGCAGCGATCGGTTAGCTGCTCAGATATCAGATGTTTGAAGTTGGTGAGGGAGATAAGTCTTCAACTTCAGCGATTTTTGACCAGTGAACTGAGATAAGGCGGAGCTTTACCTAGCATGGACTTGTAGATGACCTGTAGATGACCTGGAGCCACGAATATGTAGCGAGGGCCAGCCGACTAGAGCATACAGGTCACAGTGGTGGGTGGTATAAGGTGCTTTAGTAACAAAACGGATGGCACTGTGATAAACTGCATCCAGTTTGCTGAGTAGAGTATTGGAAGCTGTTTTGTAGATGACATCGCTGAAGTCGAGGATCGGTAGGATAGTCAGTTTTACTAGGGTAAGTTTGGCAGCGTGAGTGAAGGAGGCTTTGTTGCGGAATAGAAAGCCGACTCTAGATTTGATTTTAGATTGGAGATGTTTGATATGAGTCTGGAAGGAGAGTTTACAGTCTAGCCAGACACCTAGGTAATTATAGATGTCCGCATTTTCAAGGTCGGAACCATGCAGGGTGGTGATGCTAGTCGGGCGTGCGGGTGCAGGCAGCGAATGGTTGAAAAGCATGCATTTGGTTTTACTAGCGTTTAAGACCAGTTGGAGGCCACGGAAGGAGTGTTGTATGGCATTGAAGCTAGAGCAACATCATTGATATATACAGAGAAAAAGTCGGGCCGAGAATTGAACCCTGTGAGACTGCCAGAGGACCGGACAACATGCCCTCCGATTTGACACACTGAACTCTGTCTGCAAAGTAGTTGGTGAACCAGGCAATGCAGTCATTAGAAAAACCGAGGCTACTGAGTCTGCCGATAATAATATGGTGATTGACAGAGTCGAAAGCCTTGGCCAGGTCGATGAAGACGGCTGCACAGTACTGTCTTTTATCGATGGCGGTTATGATATCGTTTAGTACCTTGAGCGTGGCTGAGGTGCACCCGTGACCGGCTCGGAAACCAGATTGCACAGCGGAGAAGGTACGGTGGGTTTCGAGTTGGTCAGTGACCTGTTTGTTGACTTGGCTTTTGAAGACCTTAGATAGGCAGGGCAGGATGGATATAGGTCTGTAACAGTTTGGGTCCAAGGTGTCTCCCCCTTTGAAGAGGGGGATGACTGCGGCAGCTTTCCAATCCTTGGGGATCTCAGACGATATGAAAGAGAGGTTGAACAGGCTGGTAATAGGGGTTGCGACAATGGCGGCGGATAGTTTCAGAAATAGAGGGTCCAGATTGTCAAGCCCAGCTGATTTGTACGGGTCCAGGTTTTGCAGCTCTTTCAGAACATCTGCTATCTGGATTTGGCTAAAGGAGAACCTGGAGAGGCTTGGGCGAGTAGCTGCGGGGAGGGCTGTTGGCCGAGGTTGGAGTAGCCAGGAGGAAGGCATGGCCAGCCGTGGAGAAATGCTTGTTAAAGTTTTCGATAATCATGGATTTATCGGTGGTGACCGTGTTACCTAGCCTCAGTGCAGTGGGCAGCTGGGAGGAGGTGCTCTTGTTCTCCATGGACTTTACAGTGTCCCAGGATGCAAATTTCTGCCTGAAGAAGCTGGCCTTTGCTTTCCTGACTGACTGCGTGTATTGGTTCCTGACTTCCCTGAACAGTTGCATATCGCGGGGACTATTCGATGCTATTGCAGTCCGCCACAGGATGTTTTTGTGCTGGTAGAGGGCAGTCAGGTCTGGAGTGAACCAAGGGGCTATATCTGTTCTTAGTTCTGCATTTTTTGAACGGAGCATGCTTATCTAAAATGGTGAGGAAGTTACTTTTAAAGAATTACCAGGATTACCATTACTCAACTGACGGGATGAGGTCAATATCCTTTCAGGATACCCGGGCCAGGTCGATTAGAAAGGCCTGCTCGCAGAAGTGTTTTAGGGAGCGTTTGACAGTGATGAGGGGTGGTCGTTTGACTGCGGATCCGTAGCGGATACAGGCAATGAGGCAGTGATCGCTGAGATCCTGGTTGAAGACAGCGGAGGTGTATTTGGAGGGCCAGTTTGTCAGGATGACGTCTATGAGGGTGCCCTTGTTTACTCTGGTGGGTTCCTTGATGATTTGTGTGAGATTGAGGGCATCTAGCTTAGATTGTTGGACTGCCGGGGTGTTAAGCGTATCCCAGGTCACCTAACAGAACAAACTCTGAAGCTAGATGGGGGGCGATCAATTCACAAATGGTGTCCAGGGCACAGCTGGGAGCTGAGGGCGGTCGGTAGCAGGTGGCACAGTGAGAGACTTATTTCTGGAGAGAGTAATTTTTTTAATTAGTAGTTCGAACTGTTTGGGTATGGACCTGGAAAGTATGACTTTACTTTGCAGGCTATCTCTGCAGTAGACTGCAACTCCTCCCCCTTTGGCAGTTCTATCTTGACGGAAAATGTTATAGTTGGGTATGGAAATCTCAGAATTTTTGGTGGCCTTCCTAAGCCAGGATTCAGACACGGCAAGGACATCAGGGTTAGCAGAGTGTGCTAAAGCAGTGAGTAAAACAAACTTAGGGAGGAGGCTTCTGATGTTGACATGCATGAAACCAAGGCTTTTTCGATCACAGAAGTCAATGAATGAGGGTGCCTGGGGACATGCAGGGCCTGGGTTTACCTCCACATCACCCGCGGAACAGAGGAGGAGTAGTATGAGGGTGTGGCTAAAGGCTATCAAAACTGGTTGCCTAGAGCGTTGGGGACAAATAATAAATGGAGCAGATTTCTGGGCATGGTAGAATATATTCAGGGCATAATGCGCAGACAGGGTATGGTGGGGTGCGGGTACAGCGGAGGTAAGCCCAGGCACTGGGTGATGATAAGAGAGGTTGTATCTCTGGACATGCTGGTTGTAATGGGTGAGGTCACTGCATGTGTGGGAGCTGGGACAAAGGAGGTATCAGAGGTATGAAGAGTGGAACTAGGGGCTCCATTGTAAACTAAAACAATGATAACTAACCTGAACAACAGTATACAAGGCATATTAACATTTGAGAGAGACAGCGAGGCATACAGTAATCACAGGTGTTGATTGGGAGAGCTAGCTAAAACAGCAGGTGAGACAACAACAGCTAATCAGCAAGCACAACAGCAGCAGGTAAAATGGCGTTGACTAGGCAGAGAGGGTCAGATTAACTACACACAGAGCCTGAGTGCGGCTGGGGCCGACAGATAAAAACACAAACAAACAGAATGGAGTACCGTGATTAATGGACAGTCCAGCAGGCATCAGCTATGTAGCCAAGTGATCACAGTGTCCAGCAGGCATCAGCTATGTAGCCAAGTGATCACAGTGTCCAGGGGGCAGCAGTAGATGGGACAGGGAAGCCGCCACTACGCTAGCGACACAGCGTTTAAAGTTAGTAGCTCGGGGGTGGTAGGGGGGGTTGGCAGGGAGATGTGCCTGGCTCACGGCTAACTGGTGCTAGCTTCGTGGCAGTGGCGTTAGCCAAGGCCCAGAGTTTACATGTAGCAACAGCTTCTATGTTTTCTGGTCAAATGTAAATTTTGTTGGAAGTGGCGTTTATACTAGAGTAGACACCATGACACCGATGTAAATGTCTGTACTCATGGGACGTGGTCACTGACAAGTCAGAACTTTATATGAAAACCCATACTCTCATTTAGAAGGCTAACATCACATTTCATATTTTCAAAAGTATTCCTGTACTCAATCATTTATTTTATACAACATTCAGATACAAACGCCACAATTGAGAAGTGTATACAAACAAAGAAACAGTCATATGTGTCTCCTGTCCTTCATGAGGTAACCAAATGAAACAAACTCGACATGGCTGATCCTTAAGTGTCCACGGACTACTCCAACTGCTTGGAATACAGAAATACTGTTCTATTATTCAACCTTTTGATGTTACCATCATGCAAATTCTTTCTCTGCGGTAACAAAGGGATTCTCATCCTTCATTTTGGCAGAATGGGGAAAGGAGTTTCGGTAATTACGACCATCATAAACCTGTAATGTGTGTGTGAGAGAGATAGAGGGGGGCTATAATCCTCACCCAAAAAGGGTGCAAATAAAAGTTTCCCCTTCAATATATTTGCATATTACATATTTGTATATACAATTAATAACGTTATTATTTAAATATCATAACAAAGTGGTAACTATCCCAACATTGGCTAATGCATAGGCATACAAGGGTAATGTTTTTTGGTTGTGTACAAAATTAAATTTAAAATGTTTAATAAACAGTTAAATCAATAAATATGAGCAAAATAGGCAGATAAAATCAGAAGGCAAATCAAATTCCATCAAGTTCAACAGAAAAATAAATTGAGAAAAAGATCCCTTCAGTCTTTTCCAGTCCTTCACCCGGTTCCGGCCTTGTCTGCTGGACCAGAAAGGCACCGCCAGCCACAGTCAAGCCTCTGTTACCGATGCTGTCTCCTGGTCCATCCAAATGAAAGGATACAAGAGAGAGGGCAGAGAGAGGGACACAACTCCAGAAAATCTCCAACACACAGGGTTGTGTGTAATGAAGCGAAACCGGAGTCAATGTGTGTTAGCCTTATTAAGCTATAAAAGTGTTAGTGCCCAATCTAATATGTGTTGACAATACAACAGAACAGATGAACTAGCGGAAAGCCACGCCTCTGCTATAATCCACGCCTCCAGTCTTCTGATCATGGCTCAATAACCCAACTGGACAGGCCACCCAAAAATAACCCAACATGTTTTGTCTACTATTTACCCAGCGCTGGGTTGTTTTTTACCCAGCGCTGGGTTGTTTTTAACCCAGCACTTTTTTTAAATCAACGAAACACTACATGACAAAGTATGTGAACACCTGCTCATCAAACATCTCATTCCAAAATCATGGGCATTAATAAGGAGTTGGTCCCCCTCTGCTGAAATAACAGCCTCCACTCTTCTGGGAAGGCTTTCCACTAGATGTCGAAACATTGCTGTGGGGCCTTGCTTCCATTCAGCCACGAGCATTAGTGAGGTCGAGCACTGATGCTTGGCGATTAGGACTGTCTCCCAGTCGACATCCCAAATGTGTTCGATGGGGTTGAGGTCAGGGCTCTGTGCAGGCCAGTCAAGTTCTTCCACACCCACCTCGACAAATCATCTCTGTATGGACCTCGCTTTGTGCACGGGGGCCTTGTTCTGTTATAATCTCCGCCCGGCACAGCTAGAAGAGGAATGGCCACCCTTCATAGCCTGGTTCCTCTCTAGGATTCTTCCTAGGTTCCGGCCTTTCTAGGGAGTTTTTCCTAGCCACCGTGCTTCTACACCTGCATTGCTTGCTGTTTTGACATCAGCTGATGTAAGGGCTTTGTAAATAAATTTGATTGATTGAATCCACGGATAAAAAGGGGAAACCTAGTTATTTTTCTTTGATTAGTCTCCCCTTGTTCATCTTCTTATTCTGTGTTTTTATGGCAGTTGGCAACCAACTTTAAGTTGACTGCCCACGAGCAGTTTGGATGAAACGATTGAATAACAAGTGACACATAAGATTTGATTTGCCAAAAACAGAGCAGCACCTCATCCTATGTACAGTCAAAAATCATTGGACTTGATTGCTTTAACTCAATGTTGTCAGGTTACTATATATTTTATACAGTAGGTACATTTTTACAATTGCATTATCACAAAGTGAACAAGCAGACAGTTCTTTAACACCAAGGAACTTGAAGCTCTCAATCTGCTGCATTTACAGTCCCGTCGATGAGAATGGGTGCGCGCTCGGCCCTCCTTTTCCTGTAGTCCACGATCATCTCCTTTGTCTTGATCACATTGAGGGAGAGGTTGTTATCCCGGCACCACACTGCCAGGTCTCTGTCCTCCTCTCCATAGGCTGTCTCATAGTTGTCGGTGATCAGGCTTTTGGCGTTTGAATTGTGCTTGGCCATGCAGTCATGGTTGAACAGGGAGTACAGGACGGAACTGAGCATGCACCCCTGAGGAGCACACGTGTTGAGGATCAGCGTGGCAGATGTGTTGTTACCCACCCTTACCACCTGGGGCCGGCCCGTCAGGAAGTCCAGGATCCAGTTGCAGAGGGAGGTCTTTAGTCCTAGGATCTTTAGCTTAGTGATACGCTTTAAGCTACAGTGTAGCCTACAATGTTGAAGATATTCTACTATTTAATTTGATATCCTATCAAAGACATGCACGATTGCATGATTTCATTGGTAATTGGTACCGAGAGCTGATCCGATCGATGTATGCAACATTTGTATTCAAAGTTTTAGGGAATATCTTGCTGTTTGCATAATTTAGTAATGCGAGAATACACTAGGCCTTCTTCCACATATTGTGTTTGGGAAGGATATGTAGACTACAGGTGGTATGAGGGCTCTCCGACCAATGGTGACCCTGTTATGATCAAATGGATGTCTTATTTTCTCCTATTGTTAATTATTGAATGGCTAATTTGCCCATTCACCTTGACAAGGGCTCCGAACACTAACATTTCCTGTTTGGCTATACAGGGAAAGGGAAAGGGGGATACCTAGTCAGCTGTACAACTGAAATGTGTCTTCCGCATTTAACCCAACCCCTCTGAATTAGAGAGGTGCAGGGGGCTGCCTTAATTGACATCCATGTCATCAGTGCCCGGGGAACAGTGGGCTAACTGCCTTAATAAGGGGCAGAACGACAGACTTTTACCTTGTCAGCTCGGGGATTTGATCCAGCAACATTTCGGTTACTGGCCCAACTCTCCTACTGCCAGTATGTATTGGTGCAAAGTTTGTGTTGGTCGGAGCAGATTTGGGTGAAACCAAATGACCAAAACAGTCTTTGGACATGTTTTTAGTGCTGTGCCGCTGTTTATCAGAAGCAAATTGGAGCCCAATGTCGTCTAGCTACATACTTTTTTAAAGGTGTGATCTGTATTGTTAACTGCATCTTACAGACGAGTCATGAAGCCTGCATGTCTAGTTATGGTGACCTGCATGTGTAGTTATGGTGATGCCAGGATGATAATAAGGCAGGTGCATTGATTTGACGGATGTTTAAATGTGTCTATTTTAAGGTAAACATCCAAAACATGTTTTTCTTACTTTAGCTGGTTCAATGCATCCTTTTGATAACTGTTAGGCTATACTTATTAAACTGTAAGCATTTCAAGTTGCATTAATCAACATTGGAACATTGGTTTAAATGGTCATCAAATATTTACTTTCATCAAATCAAATCAAATTTTATTTGTCACATACACATGGTTAGCAGATGTTAGTGCGAGTGTAGCGAAATGCTTGTGCTTCTAGTTCCGACAATGCAGTAATAACCAACAAGTAATCTAACTAACAATTCCAAAACTACTGTCTTATACACAGTGTAAGGGGATAAAGAATATGTACATAAGGATATATGAATGAGTGATGGTACAGGGCAGCATACAGTAGATGGTATCGAGTACAGTATATACATATGAGATGAGTATGTAGACAAAGTAAACAAAGTGGCATAGTTAAAGTGGCTAGTGATACATGTATTACATAAGGATGCAGTCGATGATATAGAGTACAGTATATACGTATGCATATGAGATGAATAATGTAGGGTAAGTAACATTATATAAGGTAGCATTGTTTAAAGTGGCTAGTGATATATTTACATAATTTCCCATCAATTCCCATTATTAAAGTGGCTGGAGTTGGGTCAGTGTCAATGTCAGTGTGTTGGCAGCAGCCACTCAATGTTAGTGGTGGCTGTTTAACAGTCTGATGGCCTTGAGATAGAAGCTGTTTTTCAGTCTCTCGGTCCCAGCTTTGATGCACCTGTACTGACCTCGCCTTCTGGATGATAGCGGGGTGAACAGGCAGTGGCTCGGGTGGTTGATGTCCTTGATGATCTTTATGGCCTTCCTGTAACATCGGGTGGTGTAGGTGTCCTGGAGGGCAGGTAGTTTGCCCCCGGTGATGCGTTGTGCAGACCTCACTACCCTCTGGAGAGCCTTACGGTTGAGGGCGGAGCAGTTGCCGTACCAGGTGGTGATACAGCCCGCCAGGATGCTCTCGATTGTGCATCTGTAGAAGTTTGTGAGTGCTTTTGGTGACAAGCCAAATTTCTTCAGCCTCCTGAGGTTGAAGAGGCGCTGCTGCGCCTTCTTCACGACGCTGTCTGTGTGAGTGGACCAATTCAGTTTGTCTGTGATGTGTATGCCGAGGAACTTAAAACTTGCTACCCTCTCCACTACTGTTCCATCGATGTAGATAGGGGGGTGTTCCCTCTGCTGTTTCCTGAAGTCCACAATCATCTCCTTAGTTTTGTTGACGTTGAGTGTGAGGTTATTTTCCTGACACCACACTCCGAGGGCCCTCACCTCCTCCCTGTAGGCCGTCTCGTCATTGTTGGTAATCAAGCCTACCACTGTTGTGTCGTCCGCAAACTTGATGATTGAGTTGGAGGCGTGCGTGGCCACGCAGTCGTGGGTGAACAGGGAGTACAGGAGAGGGCTCAGAACGCACCCTTGTGGGGCCCCCGTGTTGAGGATCAGCGGGGAGGAGATGTTGTTGCCTACCCTCACCACCTGGGGGCGGCCCGTCAGGAAGTCCAGTACCCAGTTGCACAGGGCGGGGTCGAGACCCAGGGTCTCGAGCTTGATGACGAGCTTGGAGGGTACTATGGTGTTGAATGCCGAGCTGTAGTCGATGAACAGCATTCTCACATAGGTATTCCTCTTGTCCAGATGGGTTAGGGCAGTGTGCAGTGTGGTTGAGATTGCATCGTCTGTGGACCTATTTGGGCGGTAAGCAAATTGGAGTGGGTCTAGGGTGTCAGGTAGGGTGGAGGTGATATGGTCCTTGACTAGTCTCTCAAAGCACTTCATGATGACGGAAGTGAGTGCTACTCAGTTTAGCTCAGTTACCTTAGCTTTCTTGGGAACAGGAACAATGGTGGCCCTCTTGAAGCATGTGGGAACAGCAGACTGGTATAGGGATTGATTGAATATGTCCGTAAACACACCGGCCAGCTGGTCTGCGCATGCTCTGAGGGCGCGGCTGGGGATGCCGTCTGGGCCTGCAGCCTTGCGAGGGTTAACACGTTTAAATGTCTTACTCACCTCGGCTGCAGTGAAGGAGAGACCGCATGTTTTCGTTGCAGGCCGTGTCAGTGGCACTGTATTGTCCTCAAAGCGGGCAAAAAAGTTATTTAGTCTGCCTGGGAGCAAGACATCCTGGTCCGTGACTGGGCTGGGTTTCTTCTTGTAGTCCGTGATTGACTGTAGACCCTGCCACATGCCTCTTGTGTCTGAGCCGTTGAATTGAGATTCTACTTTGTCTCTGTACTGACGCTTAGCTTGTTTGATAGCCTTGCGGAGGGAATAGCTGCACTGTTTGTATTCGGTCATGTTAGCAGACACCTTGCCCTGATTAAAAGCAGTGGTTCGCGCTTTTAGTTTCACGCGAATGCTGCCATCAATCCACGGTTTCTGGTTAGGGAATGTTTTTATCGTTGCTATGGGAACAACATCTTCAACGCACGTTCTAATGAACTCGCACACCGAATCAGCGTATTGTTATCTGACGCAATACGAAACATGTCCCAGTCCACGTTCGTTCAGAGCCATCGATGTGTCTGCTAGGGGGGGATATATACGGCTGTGATTATAATCGAAGAGAATTCTCTTGGTAGATAATGCGGTCTACATTTGATTGTGAGGAATTCTAAATCAGGTGAACAGAAGGATTTGAGTTCCTGTATGTTTCCTTCATCACACCATGTCTCGTTAGTCATGAGGCATACGCCCCCGCCACTCTTCTTACCAGAAAGATGTTTGTTTCTGTCGGCGCGATGCGTGGAGAAACCCGTTGGCTGCACCGCCCCGGATAGCGTCTCTCCAGTGAGCCATGTTTCCGTGAAGCAGAGAACGTTACAGTCTCTGATGTCCCTCTGGAATGCTACCCTTGCTCGGATTTCATCAACCTTGTTGTCAAGAGACTGGACATTGGCAAGAAGAATGCTAGGGAGTGGTGCACGATGTGCCCGTGTCCGGAGTCTGACCAGAAGACCGCTACGTTTCCCTCTTTTACGAAGTCGTTTTTTGGGGTCGCTGCCTGGAATCAATTCCGTTGGCCTGTTTGTAAGGCAGAACGCAGGATCAGCGTTGCGGAAAACATATTCTTGGTCGTACTGATGGTGAGTTGACGCTGATCTTATATTCAGTAGTTCTTCTCGACTGTATGTAATGAAACCTAAGATGACCTGGGGTACTAATGTAAGAAATAACACGTAAAAAAACTGCATAGTTTCCTAGGAGCGCGAAGCGAGGCGGCCATCTCTGGATATCTCAAAGCTATAGACCTAACTAACTATCTCACTATGTAAACTTCTACCACTACCATTAATAATAAAACTTTCAGCCAGCTGAGCAAACACAAAGTTTCTTCCTTTTCTAGTTCATTATTACTCATATGTATCAATGCAAGGCACTCAGCAGGCCAACATTGTGTCAGACATTCTTTGGCACGTGTCCTTATCGCTTCATATTACCACATGCATGACCGGATATAACATTACAGAATGTGTGGATGGGTTCTACATACAAGCATGCGTAGTATTTTATCTGAACTAATCAGTAAATATTTTATTCTGGTGCTCAATGTGCAATGCCTTGAAAAAAAAAGAATCATATACTTTCCATTACAGCATAATCTCACTTTTCTTCTAGTCCTCGCATGAATCTATTTTAATTCATCATTGTTTTTAATATTTAGATTGTCAGTTAAGAACAAATTCTTATTTTCAACATTTGCCTATCCCGGTCAACCTGGACAAAGCTGGGCCAATTGTGCCGGTTGTGATACAGCCTGGAATTGAACCAGGGTCTATAGTGGCGTCTCGAGGACTGAGATGCAGTGCCTTAGACCGCTGCACCACTCTGGGCCCCTTTCAGATGAGGCCATTCACCAAACTATTTAATAGTCTTTGTTGTTCATCCAGTTAAGCCTGTACTCAATGATGTTGAGAGAATATGGTGGAGAGCCCTGGTTAGCTTTAACCCTCCCCTGCTATTCTACTGTCAGACCTGACAGCCACTCCAAGAGTCAAGCCATAGAATACATTGGAATCTTCCAACAGATTGACACCAAATCCACTCCATGTGAAACTATCCATATAGATCACTACCCAGAGGGCAAAACTGATTGAAATGACTTAATTACAACTATACACTGTAACAGAATACTGTAATTTATACAGTAATTTGGGGTATTGTCAACAGTAAAATACTCTGAAATGATTTACTGCAGTATATGTGGTTTGAGCTTTGTGCCAGTAACTGAAAGGTAGCTGGGGTTTGAATAATGTGTCAATGTGCCCTTGCCCTTGTCAATGTGCCCTTGAGCAAGGCACTACATTTATCTAGGGACGCAATGCTGCTGTGGCTGAACCTGTAAAACAACACATTTCACTGCATATCCGGTGTATGTGATATATATATACAATTGAAGTCGGAAGTTTACATACACTTTAGCAAAATACATTTAAACTCAGTTCTTCACAATACCTGACAACCCAGTAAAGATTATAGTATTAGGTCAGTTAGGATTACCACTTTATTTCAAGAATGTGAAATGTCAGAATAATAGAAGAGCGAATCATTTATTTCAGCTTTTATTTCCAGTGGGTCAGAACTTTACATACTAATTGAGTGTATGTGGTAACATTGCCTTGAAATAGTTTAACTTCTGTCAAACCTTTTGGGTAGCCTTACACAAGCTTCCCACAATAAGTTGGGTGAATTTTGGCCCATTCCTACTGACAGATCTTGTGTAACTGAGTCAGGTTTGTAAGGCTCCTGACTGGCACAAGCTTTTTCAGTTCTGCACACATATTTTTTTTAGATCGGGGCTTTGTGATGGCCACTTGTTGGGAAAATTATGATTAAATGAATGAACAAATCATTTTAAATGGAACTGTAACTAAGTAAAACTTATACTCTGTTTTATTATATCTGATTAAAACTTCTTAGAGATAGGGGGCAGCATTTCCACTTTTGAATAAATAGCATGCACAATTTCAACATATAAACCGCACCCACTGAATTATAAAAAAATATGTATTTTGTACATAAATAAGCCGCAGGTGCCTACCGGTACATTGAAATAAATGAACTTTACACAGCCTTTAAACGAAACACGGCTTGTAACAAAAATAAATAGGCTTTAACGAAACACGACTTGTAAAAAAATAAATAGGCTTTAACGAAACACGACTTGTAACAAAAATTAAACCGTAGCCTACCAGTAAAGTCATTGGTCACTATCTTCCTCCTCCTGTGCACTGAAACCACTGAAGTCATCTCCTTCGGTGTCGGAGTTGAATAGCCTCAGAATTGCTTCATCCGATGTTGGATCGTTTTCATTGTCGCTCTCGTCACTTTCATCCGGAGGCAAATACTACCCCGCTGAGCTCATGCTGCCCCTTCAACACGCAACAGTCCAGCCTTTCGAAACCCGTTGATGATAGTGGATTTTTTGACAATGCTCCACGCTGTCAGGACCCACTGGCAGACTTGACCATAAGTTGCTCTTCGCATGCGGCCCGTTTTATTGAAGGATTTCTCCCCACTTGTCATCCAAGCCTCCCATTGAACACAGAGCGCCACCTTAAATGCACGATCTACACTGATGTCGAGTGGCTGCAAGTACTTTGGGCCATCTGCTTTTCTTCCCTCTGAAAGGTTTGTTGTCTTTTTGCACTGAGTCAGTTCCTCACGCTGCTGTTTACAAAGTCTTATAATCGACTCATTAAGGCCAAGCTCCCATGCAGCAGCTCTATTTCCTTTTCCAACAGCCAGATCGATCGCCTTCAATTTGAAAGCTGCATCATATGCATTTCTCCGTGTCTTTGCCATGATGAGGGTGACAAAATTACTACCGTAATCAGAATGATGGGAAGTTTGAGCGCGCTCGATTTACGTCACATTTACGTGACAAAATTACTACTGTAATCAGAATGATGGGAAGTTTGAGCGCGCTCGATTTACGTGACGGTGCTCAGTTTTTTGGCGGCATGAATCTTGTGAAAGCGGGAACAATCCATAAATTATCCGCGTCATTGTATAAACCGCAAGGTTCGAAGTGTGGGAATAAAGTAGCGGCTTATAGTCCGGAAATTACGGTAGGTGTGGATAGAAAACACTCTGAAGTTTATAAAACTGGTTCAATCATGTCTATGACTATAACAGAACTTATGTAGCAGGCAAAACCCCAAGGAAAAACTGTTCAGAATAAAAAAATGTTTTTCCTCTGACAGTTCCCTCAGTTGTCTTTGCCAAGGGAAATGAGACAGCGCCCATTTTACAGTTCCTACGACTTCCACAGGATGTCACCAGTCTTTGGAATTAGGTTGAAGTTAATCATTGGTGAAACGAAGAAGAGGCACATCCTGGAACAACGTTACACTGTTGATAGTTACGCAAGAGGGAAAATGGTGCATGTTTTGTTGACTTTCTCTATCGAATACAGATTGTCGCGTCTACAATTTGGTGGATTATTAACGTTTAAAAATACCTAAAGTTGTATTA
This sequence comes from Oncorhynchus nerka, assembly GCF_034236695.1. Lineage (NCBI taxonomy): Eukaryota > Metazoa > Chordata > Actinopteri > Salmoniformes > Salmonidae > Oncorhynchus > Oncorhynchus nerka. The sequence continues at coordinate 46,709,533 of NC_088419.1, forward strand.
CAAAAGTAGTTTGAAATATTTTGGCAAAGTTTATAGGCAACTTTTCAAATGTTTTGTAGTGACGTTGTGTTTTGGAAAGCTGTTTTTTTCCGGATCAAACCTGCTTTACAAATGGACATTTTGGGTATATATGGACAGAATTAATCGGAAAAAAAGGACCAATTGTGATGTTTATGGGACATATTGGAGTGCCAACAAAGAAGCTCGTCAAAGGTAATGCATGTTTTATATTTTATTTCAGCGTTTTGTGTAGCGCCGGCTACGCTAATTATTTTGTTTACAACTCATTCAGGTGGTTCAGCGGGGGTGCATGCTATCAGATAATAGCTTCTCATGCTTTCGCCGAAAAGCATTTTTTAAATCTGACATGTTGGCTGGATTCACAACGAGTGTATCTTTAATTGAGTACCCTGCATGTGTGATTTAATGAAAGTTTGAGTTTTATCGCGTTTTATTTGAATTTGGCGCTATGCATTTCCCGAGGCTATTGGCCACTTGAGACGCTAGCGTCTCACTATCCCTAAGAGGTTTTAAAGTTAATGAACACCATTCCAACGAGGAAGAAACTAATGGGTTGGGTATTGTGTAAACACATAAGGTCGTTAGCCTATGGTTAACCCTACAGAAACTTAGCTCTGGGGTTTTTAGATAAGACAGTGAGTGCATTCCTACGTTTTCTGTTAATTAGAACTGTCAGTTCAGTGGTGATCGATAATGTTGAGGGGTCAAAAGTTAACTTGGAGGGTGTTAGTAAGTTAGAATGAACTTTTCACCTCACTTTGTCCCGGTCGAGAGGAGAGGATTCTGTTAAAGCAATGAAATGACGTCATGATCTGTATATAAACTGTTGCTCGTGGTTAAGTGTCAGCGCGCTCCGAGAATAAATTCTGTTACCTATTATTGAAAGACTGGTCTGCGTCTATTTTATGCAAGCAAGAATCTTAGAAATTCTCATAAAATAGATTAAGGGTTTTCAATTGATGAAAGCACATTGGCATAATTAAATTACACTAACACCACTCCAATACCTTGACTTTGTTGTCCTTAAGCCATTTTGCCACAACTTTGGAAGTATGCTTGGGGTCAATGTCCATTTGGAAGACTCATTTGCGACCAAGTTTTAACTTCCTGACTGATGTCTGAAGATGTTGCTTCAATATATCCACATCATTTTCCTCCCTCATGATGCAATCAATTTTGTGAAGTGCACCAGTCCCTCCTGCAGCAAAGCACCCCCACAACATGATGCTTCCACCCCCGTGTTTCACAGTTGGAATGGTGTTCTTCGGCTTGCAAGCCTACCCTTTTTCCTCCAAACATAATTATGGCCAAACAGTTTTATTTTTGTTTCATCAGACCAGAGGAAAGTACGATCTTTGTCCCCATGTGCAGTTGCAAACAGTAGTCTGGCTTTTTTATGGCGGTTTTGGAGCAGTGGCTTCTTCCTTGCTGAGCGGCCTTTCAGGTTATGTCGATATAGGACTCGTTTTACTGTGGATATAGATAGTGTTGTACCTGTTTCCTCCAACATCTTCAGAAGGTTCTTTGCTGTTGTTCTGGGATTGATTTGCACATTTTGCACCAAAGTACTTTAATCTCTAGGAGACAGAACGCATCTCCTTATTACCCTATTACAGGGGCTGAGTCACTGGCTTACTAGGGCTCTTTCATACCGTCCCTAGGAGGGGTGCGTCACTTGAGTGGGTTGAGTCACTGATGTGATCTTCCTGTCTGGGTTGGCGCCCCCCTTGGGTTGTGCCGTGGCAGAGATCTTTGTGGGCTATACTCGGCCTTGTCTCAGGATGGTAAGTTGGTGGTTGAAGATATCCCTCCAGTGGTGTGGGGGCTGTGCTTTGGCAAAGTGGGTGGGGTTATATCCTTCCTGTTTGGCCCTGTCCGGGGGTGTCCTCTGATGGGGCCACAGTGTCTCCTGACCCCTCCTGTCTCAGCCTCCAGTATTTATACTGCAGTAGTTTGTGTCGGGGGGCTAGGGTCAGTTTGTTATATCTGGAGTACTTCTCCTATCCTATCCGGTGTCCTGTGTGAATTTAATAAGTATGCTCTCTCTAATTCTCTCTTTCTCTATTTCTTTCTCTCTCTCGGAGGACCTGAGCCCTAGGACCATGCCTCAGGACTACCTGGCATGATGACTCCTTGCTGTCCCCAGTCCACCTGGCTGTGCTGCTGCTACAGTTTAAACTCTTCTGCCTGTGATTATTATTATTTGACCATGCTGGTCATTTATGAACATTTGAACATCTTGGCCATGTTCTGTTATAATCTCCACCCGGCACAGCCAGAAGAGGACTGGCCACCCCACATAGCCTGGTTCCTCTCTAGGTTTCTTCCTAGGTTTTGGCCTTTCTAGGGAGTTTTTCCTAGCCACCGTGCTAGAAGCACCTGCATTGCTTGCTGTTTGGGGTTTTAGGCTGGGTTTCTGTACAGCACTTTGAGATATCAGCTGATGGACGAAGGGCTATATAAATAAATTTGATTTGATTCCTTCCTGAGCGGTATGACGGCTTTGTGATCCCATGATGTTTATACTTGCATGCTATTGTTTGTACAGATGAACGTGGTATCTTCACGCGTTTGGAAATGGCTCCCAAAGATGAACCAGACTTGTGGAGGTCTACAATTTATTTTCTGAGGTCTTATTTATTTTGATTTTCCAATGATGTCAAGCAAAGAGGCACTGAGTTTGAAGGTAGTCGGGTACACCTCCAATTGACTCAAATGATGTCAATCAGCCTAGAACCCTTTGCCGTACAAAGAACCCTTGTCTTTCAAGAAGGGTTCTTCTGATCAAAATTGTTCTTGGTTGAACGCTATTCCTCTTCAAAGAATCCTTCTGGAACTCTTTTTTCTAAGAGTTTTGCTAGTATGCCATTAGCTAACTAGCTAAATTGAAACTGCTCTGAGAAAGCTAGCTAGCTATTTAACTACCACCATCATCACTGTAGCTAACTATATACACTGCATTCAGAAAGTGTTCAGACCCTTTGACTTTTTCCACATTTTGTTAAGTTACAGCCTTATTCTAAAATTGATTAAATTATCTTTTATCCTCATCAATCTACACACAGTACCCCATATTGACGAAGCAAAACCAGTATTTCTGAAATGCTGCCATCACCATCCCTCACTATGGGGTCCAAACTTCTTCCATTTAAGAATGATGGAGGCCACTGTGTTCTTGGGGACCTTCAATGCTGCAGAAATGTTTTGGTACCTTTCCCCAGATCTGTTCCTCGTCATAATCCTGTCTCGGAGCTCTATGGACAATTCCTTCGACCTCATGGCTTGGTTTTTGCTCTGACGTGCACTGTCAACTGTGGGACCTTATCTAGACAGGTGTGTGCTTTTCCAAATGATGTCCAATCAATTGAATTTACCACAGCTGGACTCCAATCAAGTTGTAGAAACATCTCAATGATGATCAATGGAAACAGGATACACCTGAGCTAAATTTCGAGTCTCATAGCAAAGGGTCTGAATATGCCCTGAATATGCCCTGTAAATAGGGCATTTCTGTTTTCGCTTTGTCATTATGGGGAATTGTGTGTTGATTGAGGACATTTTTTAAAACCATTTTAGAATAAGGCATCACAAACATTAACATCACAAAATGTGGAAAATGTCAAGGGGTCTGAATACTTTCTAAAGGCACTGTATTTCCTAGCTATATTTTAAAGACTCCTGATTTCACATAAAATAGACTAGCAATGTAGTTAGGCTCAATCAATCAATCAATCAAATGTAAACTGGTGAAACTTGATCAAGCTTATGAATATGTAAAATGTCAAATGATGGCACATCTATGGTAGTTTCTCACCAACAAACACTGAAATCTGAGCAGTAAGGTTAATGTCTTCCACTTTATGTCTCTGCTCTGTTCTCCTTACTCCCAGACAGATATAAAGCACTTTACAACCTCCCGGCCATCAGGAAAATCATCTTGATCTTGGAGTTTATTCACAAGGTTTAATAGAGAATAGCATGTGTGCATATATTTCTATCCTGCAGAATTCTAAGCGTGTAATTTGGAAAGCTCATTCAATAACAAAGGCATGGGTGATTTCGTCCCATGGGACTAGAAATCAAGTTTTCTGTTCAATTTAGACCACAATTAGTTGAATGAGGTGTTAGTGTAGTGCTGGAACAAAAACCTGTACACTCCTGTGTAAAAATCCCGTGGCTCTCATGACTTCAATTGAATACAGGTACCATTTTATTTTGTTAAAGGTATTTTTATTTTTGCATTGTCCTTTCAGAAAATCTCCATACTATATCTGGTGCTAAGAGTGGAATGATAGTGTTTCATAGTATTACTTACCCGCCAGTGTTGTGATTAGCTGTGATATTCACCTATTTATTTATCCCGCTCGAAGCAGCATCTGTTGTTAAACTGGGAAAGCTTTCTGACTTGGTGGCTGTGCTATCTAGTGGAAATCACTCTGTTATTCTCTGGTTGCAAAAATTCTACTTTGTTTGCTCAATTTCAGTAAATGTGAGAAAACAAGCACTGAATAGTGTAGGGAATCACTGTGCCATGTAAATATAGTTTTTACAGCTGTTTGAAGTTTTCGTTTTGGAACACCATCTTCAAACAGCGGTTTTGGTCCACAACCTAGAAAGGTCGTTCGTTAGGTAACAAAATAAAGGTTTTCTAGCCAGCACAAAAAGCTATACTTTAAAGTTACAATAGGTCACTTTTTGGGCGACCCAACCAAATTCACTTAGAAATGTGAGCTTTTATTCCCGTTGAAAGCAACTCTATGAAGCGGTAGCTCTGTTCTATGTGCTATTTCTATGCATCCCATCCTGAAGTTTCATTTTTGGTCTTCTACTTTTCAAACAGCTGGATATACAATATGTTTGGTTATGTAAATTATATTTCACAGCGGTTAAGACAGTACAAGGATTATTTACACAATGACTGCTTGTTTTGTCACAAACTGAAATTTGACGAACTACACTAAACAAAAGTATAACCGCAACTTGCAACAATTTCAAAGATTTGACTGAGTTACCTTTCATATAAGGAGATCAAATCTATGGATTTCACATGACTGGGAATACAGATATGCATCTGTTGGTCACACATACCTTAAAAAATGTAGTGGAGTGGATTAGAAAACCAGTCAGTATCTGGTGTGACCACCATTTGCCTTATGCAGCACGACACATCTTCTTCGCATAGAGTTGATCAGGCAGTTGACTGTGGCCTGTGGAATGTTTTCCCAATCCTCTTCAATGGCTGTGCAAAGTTGCTGTATTTCGGCGGGAACTGGAACATGCTGTCGTACACGTCATTCTAGAGCACCCCAAACATGCTCAATGGTCGACATGTCTGGTGAACATGCAGGCCATGGAAGAACTGAGACATTTTCAGCTTCCAAGAATTGTGTACCGATCTTTGTGACTTGGGGCCATACATTACCATGCTGAAACATGAGGTGATGGCAGCAGATTAACGGCACAACAATGGGCCTCAGGATCTTGTCACAGTGTCTCTGTGCATTCAAATTGCCATAAATCAAATAAAATGTGTTCGTTGTCCGTAGCGAATGCCTGCCGATACCATAACCCCACCGCCACCATAGGTCACTCTGTTCACAACGTTGACATCAACAAAGCACTCAACGCCATATATGCTGTTTGCCATCTGCCCAGTACTGTTGAAATCGGGATACATCTGTGAAGAGCACATATCTCCAGCATGCCAGAGGACATTGAAGGTGAGAATTTTCCCACTGAAGTCGGTTATAACGCCAAACAGTCAGGTCATGACCCGGGTGAGGACGAAAAGTGAGCAGATGAGCTTCCCCGAGATGGTTCTGACAGTTTGTGCAGAAATTCTTTGGTTGTGCAAACCGAGAGTTTCACCAGCTGCCCGGGTGGCTGGTCTCAGACAATCCCGCAGGAGAAGAAGCCAGATGTGGAGGACCTGGGCTGGCGTGGTTACACGTGATCTGTTGTTGTGAGGCCAGTTGGGTACTGCCAAATTCTCTAAAACAATGTTGGAGGTGGCTTATGGTAGAGAAATTAATATTCAGTTCACTGGCAACAGCTCTGGTGGACATTCCTGCAGTCGTCATGCCAATTGCAAGGTCCTTCAAAACTTGATATATCTGTGACATTGTGTTGTCTGACAATAGTCCACATTTTAGAGTGAGCTTTTATTGTCCCCAGGACAAGGTGTCCTGAGTAATGATCATGCTGTTTAATCAGCTTCTTGATATGTCACACCTGTCAGGTGGATGGGTTATTTTGGCAAGGGAGAAATGCTCACTAACAGGGATGTAAACAAACATTTGAGAGAAATAAGGTTTTTGTGTGTTAGGAACATTTCTGGGACCTTTTATTTCAGCTCATGGAACATCTGACCTAGCCCCCCGACACATAAACTACTGCAACATAAATACTTGAGGCTGAGACAGGAGGGGTCAGGAGACACTGTGGCCCCATCCGAGGACACCCCCAGACAGGACACCCCCTTACAACCACAAATCTCGACCACGGAATTCAACCACGGAATTCAACATGCAAGCTTGCATACTTTGGAATAAAATGAAATCCCATAATAATGACCCTGTAGCACTCACATCTGTTAATTATGACTTGCTTTGAAAAGCTGATCATGACACATATCAACACCATCATCCCAGATACCCTAGACCCACTCCAATTTGCATACCGCCCCAACATATTCACAGATGACACAATCTCTGCCTGCAAGGCCTACATTTAAAAGGTACTTCAACTAATTTCACACTTTCACACTTTACTAATTTCACACCCTCCCTCTGTATCTTGACGGGCCGGTCCCAGGTGGTGAGGGTAAGCAACAACACCTCTGACATGCTCTCTCAGCAACAGGGCCCCTCAGGGGTGTGTTCTTAGTCTCCTCCTGTACTCCCTGTTCACTCTCAACTGCGTGGACAAGCACGTCTCCAACACCATTATCAAGTTTGCTGACAACACATGGGTACCACACCGTAGGTGGCGATGAGCCTACAGGGAGGTGGTCAGAGACTTAGCAGTGTGGTGCCAGGACAACAACCCCTCCATCAAAGTCAGTAAGACCAAGGAGTTGATCATGGAATATAGGAGAAAGAGTGGAGAGCACGCCCCATCCACATCGACGGAGCTGTTGTGGAGCAGGTCAAGAGCTTTAAGTTCGTTGGCGTCCACATAACTAAGGACTTAACATGGTCCCCACACACCAGCACAGTGGTGAAGAGGCAGCGCCTCATCCCCCTCAGGAGGCTGAAAGGATTTGGCATGGGCCCACGGATCCCCAAAAAGTTGTACAGCTATACAATTGAGAGTACCTTGACTGGCTGCGTCACCACTTTGTATGGCAAATGCACCGCCCTCGACGACAAAGGACTACAGAAGGTCGTACAGACAGCTCACTGGGGCCGAGGTCCCTGCCATCCAGGACCTCTATATCAGGCGGTGTCAGAAGAAGGCCCCAAAAATTGCCAGCCACCCAAGCCATAGACTGTTCACTCTGCTAACGTCTTGCAAAAGGTACCGGAGCATCGGTACAGCTTCTACCCCCAAGCCATAAGACTATCTTGCACTGACACTACGCACACTCATTAGACCAGTGGTCACCAACCAGTCAATTGCGATCTCCAAGGCATTCCAAGGCATTCCTAGTTGATTGCTAAACATTTCTGTAAAAAAAAGATTAGCCTTGTGTTCCTATTTATTAATCTCACACTGTTGGTCGGTATGTGCACCCGATTCAGCTGCCCTGCATGCCGGGTAGATGACGTTTTCCCATTTTGAACCATTTCAAATGTCTGGAGGTACAAACTCTGCCTTTCCGGGGGGAGTAAATCAAGTGCACTATAGGACTACCACTGGCTAATCAGATGGCTCAGATTACCGTGTCTGCAGTAACGTAGCAGGCATAAAAGAAAGCTACAGCAAAGTTGATACTTTGAGATTTTCTAAAACTAAAAACATGACTAGAGAGGCTTTCAATAAATACAGCAAAGAGCTGCTGTTTTTATGAGTGAGTTTGTTTTTACTCAGCACTGTCAACATATTATATTCCACACTTGTATACGCCATAAAATGTGTGTTCTCCCTACTTCCACTCGTGCTACAGCCAGCACTGCAGCTACAATAAATGAGTAGGAAAGTGTATCTATAGGCTTGCGTTGTTATTATTAGTGGGTTTGGTCATGTTTTATATCGATGAACATTTCACTTCCTCTGGTCATAGGAGTAACAGCATGAATTTGTGCATGAGGCAGAAATAATCTGGTGCGACTCGAGTTTTGCCATCAGCTGCCTCTTTTTGGTCACTGTCGGCGGTGGAAAAGGAAAGCGGGATGTTGAGAGGCAGACCCTCAGTCTGCTTGTCACGTTCTGACCTTTATTTCCTTTGTTTTGTATTTATTTAGTATGGTCAGGGCGTGAGTTGGGTGGGCAGTCTATGTTTGTTTTTCTATGATTTGGGTATTTCTATGTTCCGGCCTAGTATGGTTCTCAATCAGAGGCAGGTGTCATTAGTTGTCTCTGATTGAGAATCATACTTAGGTAGCCTGGGTTGCACTGTTTGTTTGTGGGTGATTGTCTATGTTGATGGTTGTTTCAGCGCAGCTCACATTAGCGTCCGGGTTGTTATTTTGTTTACTGTTTTTGTATAGTGTTTCAGTGTTCAGTTCTTTCTTTAATTAAACATTCAACATGAACACATATCACGCTGCATATTGGTCCTCCGATCCTTCTCGCCTCTCCTCTTTAGATGAAGAGGAGGACGACCGTGACACTGCTGCCATCTCCCAGCACTGAGACGGACCCTCAGATGCAGGCTCCATCAGACCAGTAAAAAAAAATTAAGTGAAATATTTAAATACATGCTCACTCAGCTGTGCCTCACAAGTAATACAACAACTGATTTATTACCGGTGTGATCATACAGCCTCCCTCAAATGTTGAAATATAACGTTTTTTAAATGGTCTGAGAAGATCAGGACAATTCAAGCAAAGCCAACATGCGATGATAATGTCTTTAGCTTACTGCACGAACCTCATTACTACAGTAGTGTTTTAAATAGGTTCAGGTTGCGTAGGCTTACATTTTAAGTAATGTTAAAAAAGATATTGGCTAGCATTTTGACTGGTGACCACTGCACTAGACTATGTACAGTATACAAACCATATACACATTCCCTCACACTAGCTACATTGACACTCTCACACAAAATGCACACACATTCACATACACTAGTCAATCAATAGACAGCTGTCCCTGATTGAGAACCATTCCCGACCAACAAAGAAATAGAAAACTAGAATGCCCACCCAAATCACACCCTCACCTAACCAAATAGATAAATAAACAGGCTCTCTAAGGTCAGGGCGTGACAATAATAGTTATATTTAGTTTGTTTTTAGTCCTTCCTCTATTCTGATGTCCATCCAGTTTGATTTCTATTTGTAACTGTGCTATTTCACAACATTTCTGAACCTATATACATTTTACAGACCCCATATGTTTTACTTTGGTTATCTTGTTATTAGTCCCATCCTTCAGCTCCATTCAACCCCTCCCATCTACAGTGCCTTGCGAAAGTATTCGGCCCCCTTGAACTTTGCGACCTTTTGCCACATTTCAGGCTTCAAACATAAAGATATAAAACTGTATTTTTTTTGTGAAGAATCAACAACAAGTGGGACACAATCATGAAGTGGAACGACATTTATTGGATATTTCAAACTTTTTTAACAAATCAAAACTGAAAAATTGGGTGTGCAAAATTATTCAGCCCCTTTACTTTCAGTGCAGCAAACTCTCTCCAGAAGTTCAGTGCGTATCTCTGAATGATCCAATGTTGACCTAAATGACTAATGATAATAAATACAATCCACCTGGGTGTAATCAAGTCTCCGTATAAATGCACCTGCACTGTGATAGTCTCAGAGGTCCCTTAAAAGCGCAGAGAGCATCATGAAGAACAAGGAACACACCAGGCAGGTCCGAGATACTGTTGTGAAGAAGTTTAAAGCCGGATTTGGATACAAAAAGATTTCCCAAGCTTTAAACATCCCAAGGAGCACTGTGCAAGCGATAATATTGAAATGGAAGGAGTATCAGACCACGGCAAATCTTCCAAGACCTGGCCGTCTCTCTAAACTTTCAGCTCATACAAGGAGAAGACTGATCAGAGATGCAGCCAAGAGGCCCATGATCACTCTGGATTAACTGCAGAGATCTATAGCTGAGGTGGGAGACTCTGTCCATAGGACAACAATCAGTCGTATATTGCACAAATCTGGCCTTTATGGAAGAGTGGCAAGAAGAAAGCCATAAAAAGAGATATCCATAAGATATCCATAAAAAGTGTTGTTTAAAGTTTGCCACAAGCCACCTGGGAGACACACCAAACATGTGGAAGAAGGTGCTCTGGTCAGATGAAACCAAAATTGAACTTTTTGGCAACAATGCAAAACGTTATGTTTGGCGTAAAAGCAACACAGCTCATCACCCTGAACACACCATCCACACTGTCAAACATGGTGGTGGCAGCATCATGGTTTGGGCCTGCTTTTCTTCAGCAGGGACAGGGAAGATGGTTAAAATTGATGGGAAGATGGATGGAGCCAAATACAGGACCATTCTGGAAGAAAACCTGATGGAGTCTGCAAAAGACCTGAGACTGGGACGGAGATTTGTCTTCCAACAAGACAATGATCCAAAACATAAAGCAAAATCTACAATGGAATGGTTCAAAAATAAACATATCCAGGTGTTAGAATGGCCAAGTCAAAGTCCAGACCTGAATCCAATCGAGAATCTGTGGAAAGAACTGAAAACTGCTGTTCACAAATGCTCTCCATCCAACCTCACTGAGCTCGAGCTGTTTTGCAAGGAGGAATGGGAAAAAAATTCAGTCTCTCGATGTGCAAAACTGATAGACATACCCCAAGCGACTTACAGCTGTAATCGCAGCAAAAGGTGGCGCTACAAAGTATTAACTTAAGGGGGCTGAATAATTTTGCACGCCCAACTTTTCAGTTTTTCATTTGTTAAAAAAGTTTGAAATATCCAATAAATGTCGTTCCACTTCATGATTGTGTCCCACTTGTTGTTGATTCTTCACTGTTAGGGCTAGCCCTGATTACTGCCCCTTCTGGAGGAATTCGGTACCCATATAAAACATGATAAATTTTTGTCAAAAGTTGCTAATGTATGCATATAAAAAATATTATCGAATAGAAAACACTCTAAAGCTTCTAAAACCGTTTAAATTTTGTCTCTATGTAAAGCAGAAGTGTCAGGGCATGCATTCTCCCAAAGTCTCTCTTGTAATGGAAAAAGTTGCCACCACTTTGACGTCATCGTATACGCACTTACCAAGCAGTTATAACCATGGGAACAGTTTCTACGTCTTCAGCTCGAAGCCTGCTTTCGATGAGGCGTGTAACTGTGAGAATTGCGCGCTCACGAGACGTTCAGCGTGCCGAAAGGTCTCGGTCACGCCAAAAAAAAAGTGTACCCAATGCGCGCTCTGAAGTTTTTCTCTCTTTTCCTCAGGATCGATTGAACAACGTGTGTGTGTCTGTTCGCCCTCACGATTGCTGTAGACCTTTATAACATGTTAAGGCTTAATTATGAACATAGTTTGACAAGTTTACTCGACATATAATGTATACTTTCGACGTTTTGGTGCGCATCCACTATAAATTTGCATACATTTCGACCGAAATGTGGCTAGTTTGAGAACCGAAAGACACAGACTTGAAAACTGAACGCTAACTTGGTGAGTATTAACCCTTCCAGGTCTTCTGATGGAAGAACAGCAACGGTAAGGGAATATTTATGTGTTAATTTTGGGTTTCTGTCGACTCCAAGATAGAGGAGTCATTATGCTAAATGGGAGCGCCGACTCCCTATTATAGCCTAGTGAACGCAAAATGGAACGTTAAAAATAAATGTAACACAGCGATTGCATTTAGAAGAAGTTTATCTTGCTATACATATGTAAAACATGCATATTTAGTCAAAGTTTATGATGTGTATTCCTTGTTAGCTGACGTTATCTGCCGGAGCTATTTCATTTCTCCTGACATTGCAGTAGCATTTTTTGAACGATGCATAATTGTAAACAGAGATTTATGGATATATATGGCAGATTATTGAAAAAAAAATGAATGTACTGTGTAACATGTTATATTACTGTCATCTGATGAAGATTTCAAAAGGTTAGTGAAATTATTTTTCTTTTAATCCTGCGTTTGTTGATTGCATATTTTTTCCTACTTGGCTATGCTAATGAGGTATGTCTGCAGTGGTGGTTGGACATAAATATGTGCTATGTTTTCGCCGTAAAACATTTTAGAAATCTGACTTGCTGGGTAGATAAACAACTTGTTTATCTTTCATTTGAGCTATTTTTCTTGCTAATCTGTGGAGGTTAAATATTTTTAGGATTATTTATTGCGTTCCCTGTGCCACATTACAGCTCAGGGGGTGTGGGGGGTGTTCCCAAAGTGGAACTAGTGTCCCCATTTAATTAAGGGGGCTGAATAATTTTGCACGCCCAACTTTTCAGTTTTTGATTTGTTAAAAAAGTTTGAAATATCCAATAAATGTCGTTCCACTTCATGATTGTGTCCCACTTGTTGTTGATTCTTCACAAAAAAATACAGTTTTATATCTTTATGTTTGAAGCCTGAAATGTGGCAAAAGGTCACAAAGTTCAAGGGGGCCGAATACTTTCGCAAGGCACTGTATCTCTCAACACCATTTACCATTTTGGATTTCTATTTGCCATATATTTTTCAGCTGTGATGCTTCACAAAAGTACTGAACCTTTCTATTCTCATGGCTTCTACAGATTGTAAATTAAAAATAAACCTTTTTGCTAAAATAATTATTATATTATTGGTTGATTGACTATGGCTTTTCAAATCACCCAGTATTACTATCTGCAGCGTTAGCTCTAGGCAAATGTTGCAGTTCTTCAGCTATTCCTGGACCTGTGACCAAAAACGAGCTGCATATGGACAATACCAAAATAAATGATCCAATGACTCTGCCTCCTCACAGCAAAATCTGCAGCGCTGGGAAGATTGTATCCCCCATATATATAACACTCTATTGGTTGCAAAAAATGTTGTATAGTAATTTAAATGGAAAAATGTGAAGTTTTGAATCTGGCGTTGTTTTGCGTATCAATTCACAAAACATGTACCATGGAATGGGTACATCGAAAATCTCTTCCCAATTATTTTGCAATTTATATGGCACAGCTGTCAGTTTCTTGGTCCTTAAATGAAATTGGTATATGTTTTTATTTATCACACTATTCTTTAACCATTATGTTCTTTAATATAGGGCCGACATACATAATTCACATAATTCCTTACTTTTTTCCCCTTCTACTTGCCTCTTCCATTTTTGTGGTAATGCTGCAATTAGTTGGTTGTAATTTTGGGTAGAGCAGACATTTCCATATGTCTGTGTTAGCTGCATGTGTGAATAACTCCACCAGTCCTATTTATGATATCATTCACTAAAATTAGACATCTCTTCGAAAAATATGTTTTTTTAATCAATTAGTATATTTGAGTTTAACCACAATATTTGTTGTATTATTTGTTCTGTCTTTTCAGGTTGATTAAACTGAAATTGCAACCAACTTTCTAAGGCTTGTTTAAAAAATAACAATATTTTGGAGATTATTTCCTTTTTAACAACCTAAAGTGAGCAGGTGTAATCTGAATAAAGGGAAAAAGGCCATTCTTGAACATAGGATGAGACATTCCTACCAATTTACTAGAGAACTAGTTTGGATTAAGCACGGGGGTGGCAGCATCATGTTGTGGGGGTGCTGGTGCACTTCACAAAATTGATTGCAACATGAGGAAGGACAATCATGTGGATATATTGAACCAACATCTCAAGACATCAGTCAGGAAGTTAAAGCTTGGTCGCAAATGGGTCTTCCAAATGGACAATGACCCCAAGCATACTTCCAAAGTTGTGGCAAAATGGCTTAAGGACAACAAAGTCAAGATATTGGAGTGTCCATCACAAAGCCCTGACCTCAGTCCTATAGAAAATGTGTGGTCAGAACTGAAAAAGCGTGTGCGAGCAAGGAGGCCGACAAACCTGACTCAGTTACACCAGCTCTGTCAGGAGGAATGGGCCAAATTCACCCAACCTATTGTGGGAAGCTTGTGGAAGGCTACCCGAAATGTTTGACCCAAGTTAAACAATTTAAAGGCAATTCTACCAAATACTAATTGAGTGTATGTAAACTTCTGACCCACTGGGAATGTGATGAAAGAAATAAAAGCTGAAATAAATAATTCTCTCTACTATTATTCTGACATTTCACATTCTTAAAATAAAGTGGTGATCCTAACAGACCTAAGACCCCTGGTTTAAATGTCAGGAATGGTGAAAACTGAGTTTAAATGTATTTGGCTAAGGTGTATGTAAACTTCCGACTTCAACTGTATATGTCTTAAGCTAAAGTGTACTGTTAGCTAGCTAGCTAACTTTAGCTGGCTGGCTCCCTAGCAGAAGTTAATTTTAGTTTCCCAGAGCTGTTTGCTTTTCTAGTTAGAGCATTGTTGGCACTGTGTTCATTGTTGTTTAACTAGCTGACATTAGCTGGCTGGCTCGTTAGCTAACGTTATGTGACGTGTGTACAACATATGGATATGGCCAGTGTCAGTAAATGTCTGCAAAAAAAGTGTAAAAAAATCTCGTCATGGTATCTCTGTGCATTCAAATTGCCATCGATAAAATGCACTTGTGTTCATTGTCCATAGCTTATGCCTGCCCATACCACAACCCCACGGCCACCATGGGGCACTCTGTTCACAACGTTGACATCAGCAAACCGTTTGCCCACACAACACCATACACGCTGTCTGCCATCTATCCGGTACAGTTGAAACCAGGATTCATCCGTAAAGAGCACACTTCTCCAGTGTGCCAGTGGCCATCGAGGGTGAACAATTTCCCACTGAATGCAGTTACTACACCGAACTGCAATCAAGTCATGACCCTAGTGAGGATGCAGATGAGCTTCCCTGAGAAGGTTTCTGACAGTTTGTGCAAAAACAATTAGGTTGTGCAAACCCACAGTTTCATCAGCTGTCCAAGTGGCTGATCTCAGACGATCCTGCAGGTGAAGAAACCAGATGTGGAGGTCCTGGGCTGGCGTGGTTACACGTGGTCTGCTGTTGTGAGGCCGGTTAGACTTACTGCCAAATTCTCAAAAATTATGTTGGAGGCAGCTTATGGTAGAGGAATGTACATTCAATTCTCTGGCAACAGCTCTGTCTTTTATTTTCCACTGCACAAGGTGCACCTGTGTAATTATCATGCTGTTTAATCAGCTTCTTTATATTCCACACCTGTTGGGTGGATGGACTATCTTGGCAAAAGAGAAATGCTCACAAACAGGGATGTAAACAAAATTGTGCACAACATTTTAGGGAAATAACCTTTTTGTGCACATTTTGGGGATCTATTTTTGTTGAATTTTATCTGATAATCACACACTGCTATTTATTGCTGACCAACATATGTCACTAATGTGCATTGTAAACCATTAATGAATCTCCAAACAATTTGGTGAAAACTCAGAAGCGTTCAAAAAGCCTCAGTTTCCCATCACTAAATATGCTATTTTTCTACACTTCATTTGGATAGCCCAGATTTTCCATCTGTAGATGCTCTAAAGATGGTCATACTATTAACAAATTATTTGTTGATATGCAACTGCTTGCTAAAGGTTATGTTTAGGGTTAGGTTTAGAATAAGGGTAATATGTCATTTCATACACAGCTTCTGCTCTGATAATCTTTTTTTCTGAGTAATCAGAAATTTAAGAAATAGAACATTGTAACTATTCTGCTACCCAGTGCAATCTATAATTAGCTAAAAACAATGACAATAAGTGTATACAATGCATTATCATTAACATACAATTGAACATAATCTATCTAAAAAAGAAAGTTAATACACATTTGGCTCACACAAATGTGTTGTTTCTTCTCCGTCTTATCTTCCCAGCAGATTCATAAATGCAGCTATTTGTGCCGATATGAGGGCTGTTTTTATTCAGTTGGGTACATTGCAGGCTGAATTGAACTCTCCCAGGCAGAGGCAGTGTCACAAGAATGCAGTGAAGCCTGCTTGATGTGTGTATAGCTCGGCTCTCCTCCCTTCGGTTGTACCGCGCATCCATGGCGTATGGTCTACATGCTCACTCGAGCGTGAGGCAATGCAGCCTCAAACTAGCCACTCTTCAACTTTAGACATTGTCATTTATCCCCACATAGTATTTATGCTGCAACACATCATGTAGTGTTTGCACACTGAAAGATTCAACTGTATAGTGCTTGTGTTTTTGTTTATTTTGGATCTCTCATGTAGTACTCCTTAGGTATGATTAGCCTAGCAACTGTTAGCACCTGTGCAATTTTCTTTCTTTTATACAATTAGACATCCTTCTTTTTTTAAGGCAGGATGGAGATGGCAACATGTTAAAATACATTGAGAAATCCCTCAGTGATAATGAGTTGCCTTGACTCAAGGATTTTCATACTGTCAACACATTTTTGTGAGAAGAGTAAAACACAAATCAGACCTGGCATAAGTATTTTGCATTAAAAAACGTGATATTGCTCTCCTTTTTTGCTACTGATTAAATACCACAAAATATGTGCAGGATTTCAAATTAATATACGTATAAATCCCTGCATTTAATGATCACACATACACAATGTTGTCTATGCACTGTGTTTGGATCAAATGTATATAGTTGTAGCATACAGTGAGGGAAAAAAGTATTTGATCCCCTGCTGATTTTATACGTTTGCCCACTGACAAAGAAATGATCAGTCTATAATTTTAATTATAGGTTTATTTGAACAGTGAGAGACAGAATAACAACAAAAAAATCCAGAAAAATGGGAAATAAGTATTTGACCCCTCTGCAAAACATGACTTAGTACTTGATGGCAAAACCCTTGTTGGCAATCACAGAGGTCAGACGTTTCTTGCAGTTGGCCACCAGGTTTGCACACATCTCAGGAGGAATTTTGTCCCACTCCTCTTTGCAGATCTTCTCCAAGTCATTAAGGTTTCGAGGCTGACGTTTGGCAACTCGAACCTTCAGCTCCCTCCACAGATGTTCTATGGGATTAAAGTCTGGAGACTGGCTAGGCCACTTCAGGACCTTAATGTGCTTCTTCTTGAGCCACTCCTTTGTTGCCTTGGCCTTGTGTGTTTTGGGTCATTGTCATGCTGGGATACCCATCCACGACCCATTTTCAATGTCCTGGCTGGGGAAAGAATCGACAGTACATGGCCCCGTCCATCGTCCCTTTGATGCAGTGAAGTTGTCCTGTCCCCTTAGCAGAAAAACACCCCCAAATCATAATGTTTCCACCTCCAAGTTTGACGGTGGGGATGGTGTTCAAATCAAATCAAATCAAATCAAATTGTATTTGTCACATACACATGGTTAGCAGATGTTAATGCGAGTGTAGCGAAATGCTTGTGCTTCTAGTTCCGACAATGCAGTGATAACCAACAAGTAATCTAACTAACAATTCCAAAACTACTGTCTTATGCACAGTGTAAGGGGATAAAGAATATGTACATAAGGATATATGAATGAGTGATGGTACAGAGCAGCATACAGTAGATGGTATCTAGTACAGTATATACATATGAGATGAGAATGTAGACAAAGTAAACAAAGTGGCATAGTTAAAGTGGCTAGTGATACATGTATTACATAAGGATGCAGTCGATGATGTAGAGTACAGTATATACGTATGCATATGAGATGAATAATGTAGGGTAAGTAACATTATATAAGGTAGCATTGTTTAAAGTGGCTAGTGATATATTTACAACATTTCCCATCAATTCCCATTATTAAAGTGGCTGGAGTTGGGTCAGTGTCAATGACAGTGTGTTGGCAGCAGCCACTCAATGTTAGTGGTGGCTGTTTAACAGTCTGATGGCCTTGAGATAGAAGCTGTTTTTCAGTCTCTCGGTCCCAGCTTTGATGCACCTGTACTGACCTCGCCTTCTGGATGATAGCGGGGTGAACAGGCAGTGGTTCGGGTGGTTGATGTCCTTGATGATCTTTATGGCCTTCCTGTAACATCGGGTGGTGTAGGTGTCCTGGAGGGCAGGTAGTTTGCCCCCGGTGATGCGTTGTGCAGACCTCACTACCCTCTGGAGAACCTTACGGTTGAGGGCGGAGGGCGGAGCAGTTGGAGTCATAGGCAGCATTCCTCCTCCTCGAGTTGAGTTGATGCCAAAGAGCTCCAATTTGGTCTCATCTGACCACGAAACTTTCACCCAGTTGTCCTCTGAATAATTCAGATGTTCATTGGCAAAATTCAGACGGGCATGGATATGTGTGCTTTCTTGAGCAGGGGGACCTTGCGGGCGCTGCAGGATTTCAGTCCTTTACGGCGTAGTGTGTTCCCAATTGTTTTCTTGGTGACTATAGTCCCAGCTGCCTTGAGATCATTGACAAGATCCTCCCGTGTAGTTCTGGGCTGATTCCTCACTGTTCTCATGATCATTGCAACTCTACAAGGTGAGATCGTACATGGAGCCCCAGGCCGAGGGAGATTGACAGTTCTTTTGTGTTCCTTCCATTTGCTAATAATCGCACCACCTGTTCTCACCTTCTCACCAAGCTGCTTGGCGATGGTCTTGTAGCCCATTCCAGCCTTGTGTAGGTCTACAATCTTGTCTCTGACATCCTTGGAGAGCTCTTTGGTCTTGGCCTCGGTGGAGAGTTTGGAACACAGATTGCTTCTGTGGACAGGTGTCTTTTATACTGGTAACAAACTGAGATTAGGAGCACTCCCTTTAAGAGTGTGCTCTTAATATCACCTTGTTACCTGTATCAAAGACACCTGGGAGCCAGAAATCTTTCTGATTGAGAGGGTGTCAAATACGTATTTCCCTCATTAAAATGCAAATCAATTCATAACATTTTTGACATGCGTTTTTCTGGATTTTTTGTTGTTATTCTGTCTCTCACTGTCCAAATAAACCTACCATTAAAATTATAGACTGATCATTTCTTTGTCAGTGGGCAAACATACAAAATCAGCAGGGGATCAAATACTTTTTTCCCTCACTGTATATACAACAACAATCATCTCTTTGGTAAATGGCATTATATATAAAGTAGGCAAAGAAAACCACACTGGCTGATGCCAGATCCAATCACATCCAACCACTGATAAACAGCATTGACATTTCTTCATCAAAGTCATTCTGCTTGACTGCACTGACCTTTCAAAATGCCCTTTCCTTTAAGTATGTGTAATGGAGGTACATCGAAACCACGCTCACCTGATGAATAACCTTGTCTGATGAGTAACCTAGAGGCTTGCATAGTTAGGCTAAATGCTAGGCTTTAGCTCAGAGTACTAATACAGTCTTGTGATATGCAGGAAACACTGATTTGAACCCTGGTCAGTCACACGCATTCTCAGTACTTAGAGCATTGATAGAGTGCCAGTGGTATTTAATAGCTAAAAATATCAAAAGTCACCTCAGCACAGGGCAGAAATGGACATGGTATTGTATGCCTTGTGTAGGTGGCACAGCCTCGTTTGATCTGAGTTGTGTTTTGCCCTGACAGTGAGAAGTCTGTGATTTAATACATCTTAATGGAGGTTTACTCATTCCTTTCAGCTGACTTGCTAGGTTTCAAATGCATGATTCATAGAATAATTGGCACAGCCAATTATGTTCATATATCACAAATGATGAGCTCTGGTAACGGCAAGAATAAGAACAAAAAGTACTGCAGTCATGATTATACAAAAGAGTACACGTTTGCATCAATGCTCTACATACCAATAATATCAAATAACTCTAAATGACAATAACCTAATTTAGGTTAAATATCACTTTTTATTCATTTATTTTTCATAAAAACATGTTTTCATACATTTTAGTTGATATATATTTAATGCATGTTAACTGAAAACCCGACACTCTAAAAAATGCTGGGTTAAAACAACCCAATTTGGGTTAATTGGTAACCCAGCACTCTGTAAATATTTGACAGAACACACGCTGGGCTATTTTTACCCAGCTAGTTGGGTTGTTGGGATTACCAAAACATGGGTCAATTTAACCATCGAGGGGGTTTTATTAATTTTCATGCTGGGTTGATAGAGCAGCTGGGTCTTTTTTTATGGTTATTTTGAGGAGGTGTGGCTTGGTAGGAACGTGGTTTTGTTAGTTATTTTTGGCCACCCATCAATCCTGTTGATCATATTAAATTTATACATTACACTTTTCACTTATTCTTGATTGGTATGTACTGACCCCTGATTGGTATGTATTGCCTGACGGGGCAGCGGCTCCTAAATGGCATAAGCTGCTCATCGACAGTAACATTGGACCCAGGGTTGTAATACAAGGGAGGGTGGTCGTCCCATTGATTGCAACTAGCTTCTCTCCGAGTGGGTCTGGTGTCTCGGTTGTCGAAGCGGATAATCCTGGAAATAATGTGGAAGTTTTCCAGAGACATTGTTGCACGGAGAAGTTCTCTGCCATTTTCTGCATCCCACAGGGATTCTGTGGATTCCTCATTTGGATCTGAAAACACCAGCAAGGATAAGAACCCCAAAGCATGCATGTAAATGAGTTTGGTCCATCTCCTTCCATCTCTCTCCAAAAACACTAAATTAGTGCAGTGCAGAATTATTTTCTGGATGGTGTCTAGAATAAACAGTTCAAAAGAAGACTTTATGTCCTGAACATGAGTAACCACCATCCGCGTCGAACCTGGATGCATCCTCATCACATTGGCAGCCATGCGGAGTGGTTCATTCCTTTGGCAAGAAGACAATTCAATTTCACTATTTTTTCACATCCATATTTCTCCTCCTGCAGGCTGCTGATGAGCTGGTTGCTGACGGGCTGGTCCTGGGTCTGGCTGAGGGTCAATCTCATCCTTTTCTTCCACTGACATGATCTTCATATTCGGAAAATTCTTAATCTTCAAAGTGGAAGACGCTCCTTCCCCACTAGATTCTCTCTCTGCAAAAATTATTTCTAAGGCCCTCTAAGCAGAGATTATTTTTCCATACTGATTGATTGTGGTAAGGAGCCACACAAGCAAAGCTGTTTATTTGTTGTGTCCCTCTCCCAATTTGCACCTGGCTGGGTGGGAAAATATAGATTTTTGTTTTTTACAATGTATCGAAATAATGTATTGTAATAACATAGCGTAGTTTCCCGCAAGACATTGTGTAGTTTCACACACTACAAAGGGAGAAAAGTGGGAGACAGACAGACAGGTAGGGAGACAGAAGGGTTATTGGTGCTATGTTGAAACAGCAGGCCCAGGGAGGAAGAAGACAGAGTGAAGGCAAACAGCAAACCTTTTTGTTTAAATTTTATTTGTTTTCACCCACAATCACACTTTTCCACACTTTTATTACCCTCGGGTCCAGTGGACCCGAACACCACATATGTAATATAAGGGGGTTCAGTGTGCACTAAATGAACATTTGTTATTTTACATGTTCTTCACAGAAAATGAGTGAAGGCCAATGAGTCTCAGGTTGAAATTTTTATTTATTTTAGTAAACATTAAAAATGGGTCCCATAGACCCGAACAACATACAAGGGTTAATCCATTACAGTTTAAACCCTGTCTATGCTGGGGGAGGGGTTCTACTGAACTATATGGAATTGTTTTAAGGTCGTGTACCAAGGATTACTTTGCTACTTTATTTAGAATTTTAAAAACCCCTGAAGTTTCCCCCCAAAAATGTTGATAAAAAATTGTATTTGGCCTTACTGCTTTTACCTCATACAAATACATTGAATAACCAATTCACTACATGGAACAACAGATAGTCCCCCCCCCCCCCTCATGTAGATTGATGAGGAGAAAAAAACGATTTAATCCATTTAAAAATAAGGCTGTAGCGTAACTAAACATGGAAAGAGTCAAGGGGTCTGAATATGTTCCAAATGCACTGTATTTGATATCATTCCATCTATTCCACTCCAGCCATTACCACGAGCCCATCCTCCCCAATTAAAGTGCCACCAACCTCCTGTGCTACAAGACTATAGTGCTTGTCTACAGAGTAGCAAGGGGAACTGTCCCTCCCTACCTTCAGGCTATGCTCAAATTCTACATCTCAACCCGAGCACTCCATTCTGCCACCTCTGGTCTCTTGGCCATCCTACTTCTACAGGAGGTCATCTCCCGCTCAGCCCAGTCAAAGCGTTTAACTGCCCTGGTAACCCAATGGTGGAGCCAGCTTCCCCTTGATACTAGGACAACAGAGTCCCTGCCCATCTTCTGAAATCGAGTACTCTTCAAAGAGTATCTTAAATAAGACACTTCAGTCTTAACCCCCCCCCCCCCCAAAAAAAATACCTATGCACTTGTCTTTTCCTACTAGCACTGACTTTGCCGATAACTTCTTTATTGATAAAAATGTACTTACTGTGATATTTGGTTTTCTCTCCTAGCTATCTTAAGAGGAATGCACTAACTTTAAGTCGCTCTGGATAAGAGCATCTGCTAAATGACTCAAATGTAAATGTAATTCCTTATCTTACCAGTCTGGGATGAGATCACGCTTTGTCCATAGACTGCTTCCAAGAAGTGGAAACAAATATTTATTGTAAAATAACTGAACTAGCCCTTTAAACTTAGGCCATATTACATGAAAGGGTGTATTCATTGTTTAGGAGTGTATATTTAAAAATAAAATACTTTTTTAATTTGACCTTCATTTAACTATGCAAGTCCGTTAAGAACAAATTCTTATTTTCAATGACAGCCTAGGAACAGTGGGTTAAGTGCCTTGTTCAGGGGTAGAACGACAGAATTGAACCTTGTCAGCTCAGGATTTGATCTTGTAACCTTTCGGTTACTAGTCCAATGTTCTAACCACTAGGCTTCCTGCCACCCCCAAACACTGAAACAAAGAAAATATCCTTCTCCATAATGTGTGACTAATTCCTGCGGTCCAAAGGGGGTCCTCTTCGAGACATCCACTGTGGAATATTGATCTCCTTCAGTGTTCAAACCAGGCCCTACGTCCTCCTCCCACCACCGGGCCCCCACATGCCCCTGTGGTGAAAGTAGATGACATTGTGAACCAAGTGAGAAGGCTTCCTTATACCTCTTTTTGTCTCAGGCTAATTCCATTGTCTAATCTGGAGAAAAGGAGCCCTCTCACAATGGGCCTCTGAAGCATGACCCCTCATTATGTCCGGGCACTCCCCTCACACCAGCAAGGGCCCCTAAGGGCAGCTAGCATCCCACCAGAGAAAAACAACACATAAATGGGAAATTATTTGGAGCACATTATTCTCCCTCTCTCAATATATAATACATATAGAAATCTGGGTGTTCTTGTTTATATACAGTTGAAGTCAGAAGTTTACATACACCTTAGCCAAATACATTTCAACTCAGTTTTTCACAATACCTGACATTTAATCCCAGTATAGATTCCCTGGTTTAGGTCAGTTAGGATGAACACTTTATTTTAAGAATGTCAAATGTCAGAATAATAGTTTAGAGAAGTAAATATGTCAGCTTTTATTTCTATCATCACAATCCCAGGTGGGTCGGAAGTTTACATACACTCAATTAGTATTTGGTAGCATTGCCTTTAAATTGTTTAACTTGGGTCAAACGTTTCAGGTAGACTTCCACAAGCTTCCCACAATACGTTGGGTGAATTTTGGCCCATTCCTCCTGACAGAGCTGGTGTAACTGAGTCAGGTTTGTAGGCCTCCGTGCTCGCACACGATTTTCAGTTCCGCCCACAAATGTTCTATAGGACTGAGGTCAGGGCTTTATGATGGCAACTCCAATACCTTGACTTTGTTGTCCTTAAGCCATTTTGCCACAACTTTGGAAGTATGCTTGGGGTCATTGTCCATTTGGAAGACCCATTTGCAACCCGGCTTCAACTTCCTGACTGATGTCTTGAGATATTGCTTCAATACATCCCACATAAATTTCCTCTCTCATGATGCCTTCTAATTGGTGAAGTGCACTAGTCCCTCCTGCAGCAATGTAACCCCACAACATGATGCTGGCACCCCCGTGCTTCACGGTTGGAATGGTGCTTGTCTGCTTGCAAGCCTCCCCCTTTTTCCTCCAAACATAACAATGGTCATTATGGCCAAACAGTTTTATTTTTGTTTCATCAGACCAAAGGACATTTCTCCAAAAAGTACGATCTTTGTCCCCATGTGCAGTTGCAAATCGTAGTCTGGCTTCTTTATGGCGGTTTTATGGCAGTGGCTTCTTCCTTGCTGAGCGACTTTTCAGGTTATGTCGATATAGGACTCGTTTAACTATGGATATAGATACTTTTGTAACTGTTCCCTCCAGCATCTTCACAAGGTCCTTTGTTGTTGTTCTGAGATTGATTTAATTTTTTCGCACCAAACTACGTTCACCTCTAGGAGACAGAACGCCTCTCCTTCCTGAGCGGTATGACGGCTGCATGGTCCCATGGTGTTTATACTTGTATACAATTGTTTGTACAGATGAACATGGTACCTTCAGGCGTTTGGAAATGGCTCCCAAGGATGATCCAGACTTGTGGAGGTCTACCATTTTTTCCTGAGGTCTTTTCTTTTGATTTTCCCATGATGTCAAGCAAAGAGGCACTGAGTTTGAAGGTAGGCCTTGAAATACGTCCACAGGTACACACCTCCAATTGACTCAAATCATGTCAATTAGCCTTTCAGAAGCTTCTAAAGCCATGACATAATTTTATGGAATTTTCCAAGCTGGTTAAAAGGCACAGTCAACTTGGTGTATGTGAACTTCTGACCCACTGGAATTGTGATACATACAGTGTATGTAAGTGAAACAATCTGTCTGTAAACAATTGTTGGAAAATGACTTGTGTCATGCACAAAGTAGATGTCCTAACCGACTTGCCAAAACTATAGTTTGTTAACAAGAAATTTGTGGAGTGGTTGAAAAACAAGTTTTAATGACTCCAACCTAAGTGTATGTAAACTTCCGACTTCAACTGTATCTCAGGTGATTTTAAATTGTGCTAAATACAAAGAAATGTGGCAGTTCGAGGGGGGGTGAATGTTTATCCCATCCTGAAAACTTTATCATGGTGTGACAAAGTGAAAATGTAGAGTTTCCATCAGCCTCGTCCGCAATGTAGATATCAAAGAACACCTTAGTTTGGGGGAAGAGTAGAGGGTGAAACCATTCACTTCAGGAAAAGGTGTGATATAAATAATTTTTCCTTTCATTATGTGTTATCGAATTCATCAAAATATTTGCTGCCATTGTAGGAAGATCGGCAATACGAGAGGTCCATTGTATTATTCTCCTTGAAAGAACAACTAGTGGGTTTCGAGTGCTTCTCCCCTATTTGGAAAGTTGGTCTGCCTGCTCTTCTGTCTGAGAGAGATATTCTGAGAGCAGGTTCGTGTCTCCTTCCTTTGTACATAAAAAAAACTGTTTAAAACTGTTTACCACATTAGTGTCTTTGGAAAACGGGTTTATATTCAATAGTGGATGTGACTATGTATATATTTATCTTACCGTTAATATATTTAAGGCCTATTTCGGCAAGTTAACCAAGTTTTTGCTGGCTTAGCCAGCCATGTTAATGACGAGCTGACTAGCATCGTCAGTCAATGCAATGTAATGTCACGCTAGCTATTGCTAGCAGGTGATTTGCTCGCAGATGATTTATTGAAATATTGAGTGAACGTTTATTTTCTTACTACCTTAAAGGGTTTATATGAAAAGGGTTGTACTTGTGCTCTGTATTTATGGATTAATATAATTTCACATTGAGGGAATGTATCATTACAGTTGCTCCTGTCTAAAATATATATTGTGTCCTACCTAACCAGTGAACACAGTGTGGCTGTGACCATCTTGTCAATGCCTGTCATCACTGTTTGATATATTTTACTGCAGATAAAAACCAAGTCAACCTGAAGTGTGGGTGTCCGGGTGTCTTTCTTCTGGGGGGCTATGTGAAGTTGGTTACACTGGCACGTTTTTGCAAAAAGGTAAAATGTCACGGACGTTTTCCTCAATACATTGCAGTCAAAGGGGAAAAAATTGTGTTACAGGGTTGACGTTTTTGTCAATAAATTGCAGTCACTAGGAAAAGATCACCAGGTTGGCATTTTTCTCAGGTTTATTGCAGTCAATGGGATAAGATAAGCATCAACCAATTGAATAGTATTTCAATAAACTACAGTCAATAGGAAAAGATAAGTGTCACAGGCTTGGTGCTTATGTCAATACATTGCAGTCAATAGTAGAAGATGAGTGTCACAGGGTTGTCAAGCATGTGCTGACCAACTGGCAAGTGTCTTCACTGACATTATCAACTTGTCCCTGACCGAGTCTGTAATATCAACATGTTTCAAGCAGACCACCATAGTCCCTGTGTCCAAGAACACCAAGGTAACCTGCCTAAATGACTAAATACCCGTAGCACTCACGTTTGTAGCCATGAAGTGCTTTGAAAGGCTGGTCATCGGTACCATCAAAACCATTATCCCAGAAACCCTAGACCCACCTTAATTTTCATATCGCAATCAAGAACATAAGAGCTCTCTGCCTAGGCAAATGTAACAGTGATGCCTCTTTCCCTTTCCTTGCCCCAACCTGGGTTTTGAACCAGGGACCCTCTGAACACAACAACTGTCACCCACAAAGCTTTATTACCTATCACTCCACAAAATCCACAGCCCTTGCAGAGCAAGGGATACAACTACTTCAAGGTCTCAGAGCAAGTGACATCACCGATTGAACACGACAACCACATAACTTGGCCCACACTCTTACTGTACCACAGAGGGAAAGGGGGAAGGAAGGTTTGCCTTCAGGCAAATTCTTCTAACTGTTATTTATTCCTTTTGAGAAGATAACTGTTTGTTTTTATATGTTTGTGTGTGGGTTCATGAGCACACCACTGACTCACACAGACAGTTGTGATTAAGGCAGCTGGGCTATGAAAAGATGAGTGTCACAGAGATGGATAATCAGGAGTTGTGAGCAGGAGTTGTGTGGATGATGTCGAATTGCACTAGCCCTAAAGCACCCGGGTCACGTGACATGGGTATAGTCATACAAGAAGCAGTCCTCGGTAATGAGTTGAACAAGTAGGACGGTACTCATTACAACCATTTGTTACATTACTGCAGTTGTCTGAGGCAAAAAGGGTTCATTATTAGAAATTCAATGGGTAGACGCACAGAAATGATTTGTTTTCAAGTGCTCTAATGAATTTAGTGGTCAAATGAATGAATGACGTACAAAAAATTGACCACTGTGTCATTCATGTTTTAGTTACTCTTGAGTATCAGATATTTGTCAACAACACTGGTGATTTTTGCCTTTCATCTACCAAGTGATGAGTTTTTGTATGGGGGGCAATGAGAGAGTGCCGAATTTTGTCAAGATAAAAGTTAACTGCTGGGCCTCCTGAGTGGTGCCGGGGTCTAAGGCACTGCATCGCAGTGCTTGAGGCGTCACTACAGACCTGGGTTCGATTCTGGGCTGTGTCACAACCGGCTGTGACCGGGAGTCCCATAGGGTGGTGCACAACCAGCGTCGTCTGGGTTAGGGGAGGGTTTGGCCGGGGGGGGGGGGGCTTTTACTTGGCTCATTGCGCTCTAGTGACTCCTCGTGGCTGGCCGGGCACCTGCAGGTCGTCAGTTGTACAGGTTTTCCTCCGACACATTGGTGTGGCTAGTTCCGGGTTAAACAGGTGGGGGTGTTAAGAAGAGTAGTTTGGTGGGTTATGTTTCAGATGACGCATGACTCAACCTTCGCCTCGCCCGAGACTGTTGGGGAGTTACAGCTATGAGACAAGTTCAAAATTGCATCGCAATTGGATATCACAAAATGGGGGAGAAAAGGGGGTTAAAAATACAAGAAAAAAAAATACAAGAAAAAAAAAGTAAACTGCTATTTTTATATCTGATTGAATAGAAGTTTCATAATGCTTAGGTTGTTACGAGTTTATTGATGTTTTCTACAAAAGATCATTGTCTAGAATGTTCCCACCTGATCTCGCCTTCTCCTGCCTACCATTTGCCTTTGCGTAAATGTATTTCCATTGTTAGAGTGGTCAGTTGACCATCTTGTCAATATAATAGATAATCTTTGATTAAACTCTCCTCTGCGGCCAGAGGGGGTCACTGAATAGACTACAACTTCCTGTAGTTTAGGGACAGTGATATCTACGCCTCACTTCCTCCCATTGGGGAGAGCAGAGAAAAAAAATAGGGGAGGTTCCTCAAGGTGCCTACTCAAACACAGAACCGCAGTAAGAGGTTCTGTTGTAGCCCCACTTCCATTGTGGAATGAGGAGGAGTAGTGGATAGAAACCTCATAGCCATAAAATTCTCATGTTTAGAACCAACAGTCCCTTTCTGCGCTGGGCGTTGCCCCTAATTACGATGCTATTGAGACACCTTGCCTGTAATTACGCACCAGCCCTCCAAAAGGAGCTCAAAGAGGGCCTCCCCATTTTGCATGAGAATCATCCCAGCCACATTGTTAAAGTCTTTGTTTGGCTACATGAGGTGCAGAAGAAGAGGATGCTGTTAACACTCCAAATTCAAAATGGATGAATCATTTATGTTGTAGTAATACATGTTTTGTGAGGCACCTTTCTGAAACTCAAGGACATGGAAGATACAATTTCTTTCAAATTGAATGCCTCAATTTTAAATGGACTCAATCATGTTTTTTGAAAACAATTATCAATTTTTACAAATATTTCCTGGAAGATAAGGCTTTAAACCTTAATTGGTCAAAGATTAACACAAATCTAATTACTGGTTCTAGGGCTCAAACCTGGGTAGAACCTTCACAAAACAATTGATTTGTCATTTCATGAGCCACTAATGGAAGCTAAAGTTCGAAGTCAGTGGTTCTGCAGAATGCCAAACACACTCAAAATCGAACCCCATAACCTACTTTTGTTACGTCATGCTGTTGTTTTGCATCAGTGTCCCCACTCAAATACAACCCGTCGCATTTCGGAGACAGGTGGGTAGCCTCGACCCCATAACCCCACATTTTCAGATTTCCACTGCATCCTGTTCCCGACCACAGCTGAGCTTAGCTTCAGGCTAGCCTCTAGCATGAGCCTAGGCATGATCCTAGCATGAGCATTGTGCATCATCAAAAACACAACACAGGCATTGCAGAAAGTCTGACCTCCAATGAAGTCATACCAAAGCAGGTGTGCCACAAAACATATGCAGCATATTTTCTTATGCTCCGACTGCTAAACAAAGGTTGTGAATCAACCACCACAATCAATAGTTGGTACATGGACCCTCTTAAAGGGATAGTTCAGTAGTAGCTAGAAAGTGGATAGTTCATAGTTTCACATATTTACATATCTGATTCCACTACAAGACAATGGTGTTTGCCTACGGAGCAGCAAGGGGAACTACCCCTCCCTACCTTCAGGCTATGCTCAAACTCTACATCCCAACTCGAGCACTCCATTCTGCCACCTCTGGTCTCTTCGCCTTCCCACATCTACAGGAGGTTATCTCCCGCTCAGCCCAGTCAAAGCTTTTCTCTGTCCTGGTAACCCAATGGTGTAGCCAGCTTCACCCTGATGCTAGGACAGAATCTTCTGAAAATGTCTGAAACCTTACCTCTTTAAAGAGTAGGATATCTCAGTCCCCCCCCCCCTCCCGCCCAAAAAACAGTGCACTTGTCTTTTCCTACTAGCACTGACTTTACTGATAACTTCTTTATTGAGGATTTATTTACTCGCTACGACTATGATATGTGGTTGTCTCACCTATGAATGCACTAGCTGTAAGTCATTCTGGATAATGACTAAAATGGAAATGGTATTCCTTATCTTACCTTACCAGTCTGGATTGAGATCCCTCCTTGTCCATAGACTGTAAAATCACTGAACTATGCATTTAAACTAAGGTCATATTACCTGAAAGGGTGTATTCATTGTTTATGAGTGTATCTTTAAAATACTGAAAAAAATTGGACAAGATGTAACAAATAAGATATTCGAACAAATCTTTTAAAATTTGTGAAACATTCTATTTTTTATCAAGAAGGGGTACAAATTCAGGCTGCTGTATCAAAAATAATTTTCAGACAGCTCTCTCCGAAGAATAATAATGCAAATTATCAGAGAAAATATCCTTCTTTATAATGTGTGACTAATTCCTGCAGACCAAATGGGCCCTGTTCGGGACATCCACTGTGGAATATTGATCTCCTTCATCATTCAAACCAGGCCGTACTTCCTCCTCCCTCCATCGGCCCCCACTTGCCCCTGTGGTGAAAGTGAGAGGGCCTCCTTACACCTCTTTTTGTCTCAGGCTAATTCCACTGTCTCACCTGGAGAAAAGGAGCCCTGTCATAATTGGACCCTGAAGTGTAAACCCTCATTATGTCTGGGCCCTCCCTTTACACCAGCAAGGGCCCCTAAGGGCAGCTAGCATCCCACCAGAGAAAAACAACATTGCCATACATTGCAGTCAGTGGGAAAAGACGAGTGTCACAGAGTTGATAATTATGTAAATACATAGCAGTCAATGTGAAAAGGTAACCAACTGAATCGTAATGTCAATATTTGCAGTCAGTGGGTAAAGATGAGTTTCACAGTGTTGTTGCCTAAGTGAATACATTGCATTCAATGGGGAAAGATAAGCATCACAATATGGACACACAGGGAAAGGCATCAGATCTCTCTCTCTCTCTCTCTCTCTCTCTCTCTCTCTCTCTCTCTCTCTCTCTCTCTCTCTCTCTCTCTCTCTCTCTCTCTCTCTCTCTCTCTCTCTCTTCTTCGGTATTATAGTGGTCTGCAAACAAATGTTATAGTTACATGCTGCCATCTACTGTGTTGGATGTGTATCAGCCTACTATTTTGTAGTATGAATTTATTACACTTTGTGAATAACAATGCCCTACCATCTAACCCTGCACCCATTATTTGAACATCACCACTATTCCACTATGTTGGCCCTATCTGATCGTAATAAAGGAGGACGGGACACTATCGTTCAAAACATCTTGTAACTCTTCTGCAGTAAAATCTCATACACCCATGTACTTCTCTGCAGCTGCCACCACAACATCTATCCGCTGCGATTTATGTTCCATTCCTACAGTACAATTGACAACTACGTACACAGACAGGATATTGACGCATACATATGCATCAAGGGTATTGGCGCATAAACCAATACATCCCATTGAAGGCAAAAGTTGGATATAGATGCAATGGGTAAATTGGTGAACGATTCAGACAGACAGACAGACATAAACACTCACAGACCGACAGGCAGACAGACAGACAGACATATACTAAGTGGACAATTACAAATATTCCATCATGAGAATGAATCACGTTTCTTCCGGGTAACCGTCATTCAAAAGCATTATAAAGCATAGAAATAGGCCTGTCAGGATTTAATTAGAGCTTTGATCGAAAATTCAAACCTGATGCTACCTGAGCCTGTAGAGCCATACATTAAATACATTTTATGAGCCCTACATTGAAGATATTTAATGAGCCCAAGCCCAAAAGAGTGTGGTGTTATCCAATACTGTAAAGAACATAAGATGGTGCCGGAGCAGAAGGCAGACGTTTTACGTGCCCCCAACCGATTGTGTTTTTTTTGTGTCAGTTTCTCCCTAGGAGAGGTGGGTGTGGAGTCAGGCACAGGAGAACAAGAATTTCAATAACAGCATTTTATTTACTGGTCCACAAACAAAAAAAGTACAGGACCACAAAAGCAGCCACTAGAAAACAGGAACGCATTCTAGTCGAAAACAGAGGTACACACTCCTCTACTAAACTAACGTGCGGGAAAAACAGTCCCGTGAAATAAACCTGCTTAACAGGGAAAAACGCAACCCAAGCCAACGACAGTAACACAAACAATCCAGCACAAAACCTAGTGGGTAGGGCGAGATTAAATACCCCACTGATTAGCCTAAACTAGACACAGGTGAACACAAGACAGACCAAACCAAACAAAAAAGAAAAGGGATCGGTGGCAGCTAGTAGGCCGGCGACGATGCCCGAACAGGGAGAGGAGCCACCTTCGGTGGAAGTCGTGACATTTTGTTTGTTTATCTGCGTTGTTTGTAACTTCTTTTTTTTACTCATTTTGTACATAATGTTGCCACTACCATCTCTTATGACCAAAAATAACTTCTGGACATCAGGACTGTGATTACTCACCACGGACTAGCAGAATCCTTTTTCTTCTTTCACGACTCTGACAAGCCCGAGGCGGGGGTTATACAGCTCCCTCCGGAACAGCCCCCCATGACCTGCGTGAAGAGGAGGCAGAGAAAGAGAGGCCAGAGAGCGGGCTGCCTTCTGAGAAATAGGAGAAGATTGAATACACCCCCACTTCCCCATTGTCCAAAGATTGCTAGCAAACATGCAATCTTTGGACAATAAAATCAACGGGTTACGGGGAAGATTAAACTACTAACGGGAAATGAAAAACTGTAACATCTTATGCTTCACGGAATTGTGGCTAAACAATGACAATATCAACATACAGCTGGCTGGTTATACGATGTACCGGCAGGATAGAACAGCGGTGTCTGGTAAGACAAGGGGCGGCGGACTATGTATTTTTGTAAATAACAGCTGGTACACTATATCTAAGGAAGTCTCGAGCTATTGATCGCCTGAGGTTGAGTATATCATGATAAGCTGTAGACCACACGACCTACCGAGAGAGTTCTCATCTGTATTCTTCGTAGCTGTTTTACACACCACCTCAGTCAGAGGTTGGCACTAAGATAGCATTGAATGAGCTGAATTCCGCCCTAAGCAAAGAACAAAACTCTCACCCAGAGGTGGCGCTCCTAGTAGCCGGGGACATTAATGCAGGGAAACAAATCAGTTTGACCAAATTTCTATCAGCATGTTAAATGTGCAACCAGAAGGAAAATAACTCTGGACCACCTACAGTGGGGAGAACAAGTATTTGATACACTGCCGATTTTGCAGGTTTTCCCTACTTACAAAGCATGTAGAGGTCTGTAATTGTAGGAAAACCTGTTAAATTGGCAGTGTAATCAAATACTTGTTCTCCCCACTGTATACTCCACACACAGAGAAGCATACAAAGCTCTCCCTCGACTTCCATTTGGAATATCTGACCATAATTCCATCCTCCTGGTTCCTGCTTACAAGAAAAAATTTAAGCAGGAAGCACCAGTGACTAGATCAATAAAAAAATTGTCAAATTAAGCAGATGCTAGGCTACAGGTTTTGCTAATACAGACTGGAATATGTTCCGGGATTCCTCCAATGGCATTGAGGAGTACACCACATATGTCACTGGCTTCATCAATAAGTGCATCGATGACATCGTCCCCACAGTAATCGTACGTACATACCAACCAGAAGCCATGGATTTCAAGGAGCAGTACTCTAACCCGGCTTATAAGAAATCCCGCTATGCCCTCCGACGAACCATCAAACAGGCAAAGCATCAATAGAGGACGTCTGTTGACGTGAAGTGCTTTGAAAGGCTGGTCATGGCTCACATCAACACCATCATCCCAGAAACCCTAGACCCACTCCAATTTGCATAACGCCCCAACAGATCCACAGATGATGCAATCTCTATTGCACCCCACACTGCCCTTTCCCACCTGGACAAAAGGAACACCTATGTGAGAATGCTATTCATTGACTACAGCTCAGCATTCAACATCATAGTGCCCTCAAAGCTCGTCGGTAAACTAAGGACCCTGGGACTAAACACCTCCCTCTGCAACTGGATCCTGGACTTCCTGATGGGCCGCCCTCAGGTGATAAGGGTAGGTAACAACACATCCGACACACTGATCCTCAACACAGGGGCCCCTCAGGGGTGCATGCTCAGCCCCCTACTGTACTCCCTGTTCACTCATGACAGCACGGCCAGGCACGACTCGAACACAATCATTAAATTTGCCGATGACACAACAGTGGTAGGCCTGATCACCGACAACAACCTCTCCCTCAATGTGATCAAGACAAAGGAGATGATTGAGGACTACAGGAAAAAGAGCACCATGCATGCCCCCATTCTCATCGACGGGACTGCAGTGAAGCAGGTTGAGAGCTTCAAGTTCCTTGGCGTCCACATCCCCAACAAATAACATGGTCCAAACATACCAAGACAGTCGTGAAGCAAGCATGACAAAACCTATTCCCCCCAGGAGACTGAAAAGATTTGGCATGGGTTCTACAGCTGCACCATCAAGAGCATCCTGCCTGGATGCATCACTGCCTGGTAAGGCAACTGCTCGGCTTCCCACCGCAAGGCACTACAGAGGGTAGTGCGTACGGCCAGGAAACATCACCAGGGCCAAGCTTCCTGCCATCCAGGAACTCTATACCAGTAGGTGTCAGAGGAAGGCCCTAAAAATTGTCCACATACTCCAGCCACTCTAGTCATAGACTGTTCTCTCTGCTACCGCACAGTAAGTGGTACTGGAGTGCCAAGTCTAGGTACAAGAGGCTTCTA
The DNA here is from genome assembly GCF_034236695.1 of Oncorhynchus nerka. NCBI lineage: Eukaryota > Metazoa > Chordata > Actinopteri > Salmoniformes > Salmonidae > Oncorhynchus > Oncorhynchus nerka. Next base: position 46,744,109 of record NC_088419.1, read on the forward strand.
AACAGCTTCTACACCCGAGCCATAAGACTCCTGAACATCTAGTCAAATGACTACCCAGATTTTTTGCATTCCCCCCCTCCCCTCCTCCCTCTCCACATCATTGCCACTCTCTGTTGTCATCTATGCATAGTCACTTTAATAACTGTACCTACATGTACATACTACCTCAACTAACCAGTGCCCCTGCACATTGACTCTGTACCGGCACCCCCCTGTATATATAGTTATTTTTTACTGCTGCTCTTTAATTACTTGTAACTTTTATCTCATTCTTCTCCGTATTGTTTTGAAACTGTTGGTTAGGGGCTCGTAAGTAAGCATTTCACTGTAAGGTGAACCTGTTGTATTCGGTGCATGTGACTAATACAATTTGATTTGATGTGATGATATAGGGTAATGAACATTACCCATGACAGAAAAACATAAAAACCCATAAATGTATCTAGATATATGCGCTCTTGGGGAAATACATGAAACTAGCTCCAAAAGGCTAATATTTTTTTAGTGTAAACTGTAGTGTATTGTGTAATGTGGACTGGAATTACACACATCGTTCAAACCATGGTAAAGCAGGAACAGAACATGAGATTCCGGTGTATGACATGCGGCCTACAAAGTGTAGTCTAGCGAATTTAATTTGAATTTTGAAATATAATAGGGCCTATTTGTATAATTAGTAGGCTGATGCATACTGTACATACCTTTCATAATATTTCCCCTAATGTTATTAGCCTACCTCCTCTTTTTCTGTTTATTGTTGCTTCATTCCTTCCTCGCTTTAACTTCTTATGGCTGGGGGGCAATATTGAGTAGCTTGGATGAATAAGGTGCCCAGAGTAAACTGCCTGCTCCTCAGTCCCAGTTGCTAAAATATGCATATTAGTAGTATGTTTGGATAGAAAACACTCTGAAGTTTCTAAAACAGTTTGAATTATGTCTGTGAGTATAACAGAACTCATATGGCAGGCAAAAACCTGAGAAAAAATCCAACCAGGAAGTGGGAAATCTGAGGTTGGTCGATTTTCAACTCAGCCCCTATTGAAGTTTCAGTGGGATATTGGTCATCTTGCACTTCCTAAGGCTTCCACTAGATGTCAACCATCTTTAGAAACGTGTTTGATGCTTCTACTGTGAAGTGGGGCCGAATGAGAGGGGATTGAGTCAGAGGTTTGGCAGCAGTCACGTGCTGGTGACGCGCATTTCACATGAGAGGTTCCTTTGCTTTTCTGAAGACAAAGGAATTCTCCGGTGTGAATATTATTGAAGATTTATGTTAAAAACGTCCTAAAGATTGATTCCATACATCGTTTGACAAGTTTCTATGGTCTGTAACAGAACTGTTTGACATTTCGTCTGCAACTAGTGAACGCGCTTCGTGAGTTTTGATTTGTTTACCAAACACGCTAACAAAAGTAGCTATTTGGACATAAATGATGGACATTATCGAACAAATCAAACATTTATCGTGGAACTGGGGAACCCTGGGAGTGCATTCTGATGAAGATCATCAAAGGTAAGTGAATATGTATAATGTTATTTCTGACTTCTGTTGACTCCAACATGGCGGATATATGAATTTGTTCTCTGAGCGTCGTTCTCAGATTATAGCATGGTTTGCTTTTTCCGTAAAGCTTTTTAAAATCTGACACAGCGGTTGCATTAAGGAGAAGTATATATTTTATTCCATGTATAACACTTGTATTTATCAACATTTATGATGAGTATTTCTGTAAATTGATGTGGCTCTCTGCAAATTGATGTTTTTGGCACTACTGAACATAACGCACCCAATGTATACTGAGATTTTTTTATATAAATATGAACTTTACCGAACAAGACATACATGTATTGTGTAACATGAAGTCCTATGAGTGTCATCTGATGAAGATCATCAGAGGTTAGTGATTAATTATATCTCTATTTCTGCTTTTTGTGATTCCACTCTTTGGCTGGAAAAATGGCTGTGTGTTTTTGTGACTTGGTTCTGACCTGACATAATCGTTTGTGATGCTTTTAGCAGTAGAGCTTATTTGAAATGAGATTACCTTTAAAATGGTATAAGATACATGTATGTTTGAGGAATTTTAATTATGTGATTTCTGTTGTTTTGAATTTGGCGCCCTTGTCACGCCCTGGCCTTAGTATTTAGTGTTTTCTTTATTATTGTGGTTAGGCCAGGGTGTGACATGGGTGATTATGTGTTTTCTTGTCTAGGGGTTTTGTAGATTGATGGGGTTGTGTTCAGTGTAGTATTCTAGGTAAGTCTATGGTTGCCTAGAGTGGTTCTCAATCAGAGGCAGGTGTTTATCGTTGTCTCTGATTGGGAACCATATTTAGGCAGCCATATTCTTTGGGTATTTTGTGGGTGATTGTTTCCTGTCTCTGTGTTTTGCACCAGTTAGGACTGTTTCGTTTTTTTCACGTTTTCTTATTTTGTATATTGTTCATGTTATCATCTTTATTAAAGATGTTCAACCATAACCACGCTGCATTTTGGTCCTCCTCTCCTTCCCAGGAAGAAAACCGTTACGGCCCTGCATTTTCACTGGCTGTTGTCATATCGATCCCGTTAATGGGATTTCAGCCCTAAAGAAGCTTTTTTAACAGTTAAATTAAATATGTTTTGTTGTCCTAATCTTCATCATTTGAATGACAACCTTGAGTAATATAGGACTAGAAATAGATGCAGAAGGCTTTCACTTCTCTTCACAAAGATTGTATGGTTATGGGTCTGAATAAATAACTTCTATAGCCTACTGCCATCGCCCATTTACTCTTCTTTCAAACTACTGGCTGCTGTATCTATTGGCTGCTGTATTTAACATTCAGCAAACAATTGCTTGCCTCCCATCTATTGGTATAAGAAATGATAAACAAATTATGTCCAAGTTATTCTATCTTTTCCTGCAAGGGACTCCAAAAGCTAAGGAACGTTTCTTAAGTAGAGAGGCCAGTGGAGCACAGGTATTGCGCAAGAAACAGAAGTTGGAAGCTTATTATACATAAACCATCATTAATTAGCTAAATTTAAGGCTAATACTGCATTGAATGTATTACCTGAAAGATGTATAGTGCTTTGCAAATGTATTCATCGGTGAATGTATTCACTCCTTTTGCTATGAAGCCCCTAAATAAGATCTGGTGCAACCAATTACCTTCAGAAGTCACATAATTAGTTAAATAAAGTCCACCTGTGTGCAAGCCAGGTCACAGTTGTAAATGAGAACTTGTTCTCAACTGGTCTACCTGGTTAAATAAAGGTGAAATAAAAAATAAATGAAAAATCTAAGTGTCACATGATCTTAGAACACAGTTGAAGTCAGAAGTTTACATACACCTTAGCCAAATACATTAAACTCAGTTCTTCACAATCTCTGACATTTAATCAGAGTAAATATTCCCTGTTTTAGGTCAGTTAGGATCACCACTTTATTAAAAGAATGTGAAATGTCAGTATAATAGTAGAGAGAATGATTTATTTCAATTTTTATTTCTTTCATCACATTCCCAGTGGGTCAGAAGTTTACAATACACTCAATAGTGCCATGAAATTGTTTAACTTTTGTCAAACGCTTCGGGCAGCCTTCCACAAGCTTCCCACAATAAGTTGGGTGAATTTTGGCCCATTCCTCCTGACAGAGCTGGTGTAACTGAGTCAGGTTTGTAGTTCTCCTTGCTCACACAAACTTTTTCAGATCTGTCCACAAATGTTATATGGGATTGAGGTCAGGGCTTTGTGATAGCCACTACAATACCTTGACTTTGTTGTCCTTAAGCCATGTTGTCACAACTTTGGAAGTATGCTTGGGGTCATTGTCCATTTGGAAGACCCATTTGTGACCAAGCTTTAACTTCCTGACTGATGTCTTGAGATGTTGCTTCAATATTTCCACATCATTGTCCTTCCTCATGATGCCATCTATTTTGTGAAGTCCACCAGTCCCTCCTGCAGCAAAGCACAACCACAACATGATGCTGCCACCCCCATGCTTCACGGCTGGGATGGTGTTCTTCAGCTTGCAAGCCTCCCCATTATCCTCCAAACATAACAATGGTCATTATGGCCAAACTGTTATATTTGTGTTACATCAGAACAGAGAACATTTCTCCTAAAAGTACGATCTTTGTCGCCATGTGCAGTTGCAAACCATAGTCTGGCTTTTTTTATGGCGGTTTTGTAGCAGTGGCTTCTTCCTTGCTGAGCGGCTTTTCAGGTTATGTCGATATAGGACTTATTTTACTGTGGATATAGATACTTTAGTACCTGTTTCCTCCAGCATGTCCTTTTGCTGTTGTTCTGGGATTGATTTGCACTTTTCTCACCAAAGTACATTCATCTCTAGTTGACAGAACACGTCTCCTTCCTGAGCGGTATGACGGTTGCGTGGTCCCATGGTGTTTATACTTGAGTACAAGTGTTTGTACAGATGAACGTGGGTCCTTCAGGCATTTGGAAATTGCTCCCAAGGATGATCCAGACTTGTGGAGGTCTACAATGGTTTTTCTGATGTCTTGGCTGATTTCTTTTGATTTTCCCATGATGTCAAGCAAAGAGGCACTGAGTTTGAATGTAGGCCTTGAAATACATCCACAGGTACACCTACAATTGACTCAAATGATGTCAATTAGCCTATCAGAAGCTTCTAAAGCCATGACATCATTTTCTGGAATTTTACAAGCTGTTTAAAGGCACAGTCAACTTAGTGTATGTAATCTTCTGACCCACTAGAATTGTGATACAGTGAATTATAAGTGAAATAACTTGTTGAAAAAATGGCTTGTGTCTTGCACAAAGTAGATGTCCTAATCAACTTGCCAAAACTATAGTTTGTTAACAAGAAGTTTGTGGAGTGGTTGAAAAACAAGTTTTCATTGACTCCAACCTAAGTGTATGTAAACTTCCGACTTGAACTGTATATACCTGTTCTGAATGGCCCCAGAGTCTGCAACACCACTAAGCAAGGGGCACCACCAAGCAAGCGGCACCATGAAGATCAAGGAGCTCTCCAAACAGGTCAGGGACAAAGTTGTGGAGAAGTACAGATCAGGGTTAGGTTATAAAACAAATATCAGAAACTTTGAACATCCACAGAGCACCATTAAATCCATTATTAAAAAATGGAAAGAATATGGCACCACATCAAACCTGCCAAGAGATGACCGCCCACGAACACCCATGGACCATGCAAGGAGGGCATTAATCCAAGAGGCAACAAAGAGACTTAAGATAACCCTGAAGGAGCTGCAGAGCTCCACAGCAGACATTGGAGTATCTGTCCGTACGACCACTTTAAGCCATACACTCCAGCTGGGTTTTACGGAAGAGTGGCCATAAAAAGGCCAGAGCTTAAAGAAAAAATAAGCAAAGACTTTTGGTGTTTGCCAAAAGGCATGTGAGAGTGTCCCCAAACATATGGAAGAAGGTACTCTGGTTAGATGAGACTAAAATGTAGCTTTTTGTCCATCAAGGAAAACGCTATGTCTGGCACAAACCCAACACATCTCATCACCACGAGAACACCATCCCCACCATGAAGCATGGTGGTGACAACATCATGCTGTGGGAAATTCTTGAGGGAAACCTGCTTCAGTATTCCAGAGATTTAAGACTGAGAAGGAGGTTCACCTTCCAGCAGGACAATGACCCTAGTATACTATAAGTATACTGCTAATTCAACACTTGAGTGGTTTAAGGGGAACCATTTAAATGTCTTGGAATGGCCTAGTCAAAGCCTAGACCTCAATACAATTGAGAATCTGTGGTATGATTTAAAGATTGCCAGCGGAACCCATCCAACAGAAAATCACAGTAAATATCGGTAACCGGGTACATAAATACAAAGTATTGAACACTAAGGTCATATAAAGTATAATCTTCCCAAATTGTACATATTTGTGACCGGGGCCCCGGCATATTAAATCTGAAATCAATCGACGGAAAAGCATTTTTGACCTCCATTGGACACAATGGTCTTGTTGTTCTAGAAATGATGAACCTTGTCATGAATTGTTGAATTAATATTGAAGAGAATATTGGTTAATTTGTTTTTGACTAACTTGAAACTGTTTATTTCTGTCTGCCTAACTGCCTGCCTGCCTAACTGCCTGCCTGCCTGTCTGTCTGTCGGATTACGGGAAGTGACTTAATTGGGGGTAATAGGGGTCTGTTTTGAAGGATTGAAAAGGTTTAATCTTCCCATAATTTACATATTTGTGCTTGGGGAACGTCATGACCTGGCATATCAAATTGGAAGTCGATTGAACCAAAAGCATTTTTGACCCCCATTGGTCTCGATGGTCTTGCAGTTATAGGAACTAAGCGCCTTGTTAGGACTTATTAAATGAATTCTGAAGAGGATATTGGGCACATCGTTTTAGAATGAGGATGGAGAGAGAGAGATGAGAGGAGGGGGAGGCAGGGAAAGAATGAGGGTTAGAGAATGGGGGGAATAAGGGGGAGAGTGAGGGAAGGGGAGAGAGGGGGTGAAGGAGGCATGGGAGAGAAAATGGAGAGGGAGACGAGAGAAGGTAGAGGAAGGGAAATAAGGAGGGAGAGAGAAAGAAGGAGGAGAGTGAGGGAGGGGGAGAAAAACAGAGAGGGTGAGAGAGGGGCAAGAGGGTGGAGGAGGTGAATGAAGGGAGGGATGAAGAGAATGTAAATGACCGCACAGACAGACAGTATTACTTTACATTGGTCATCATCATCCTCATCATCATCTTTTAGCTATAAAAGAGAGGCAGAGAGTGAGATAGACAGACATGAGATGAATGAGAAAAACATCAACCCCGTGACACATCTTTTACCATTGAGAAATGTATTGAGAAATATGTCAACTCTGTGACACTCGTCTTTCCCATGGATTGCAATGTATTGAGAAAAACGTCAGCTACCTTTTACCAAAAAAACGTGCTGGAATGGCATTTTCCTGTGATATCATGTTGGAATATTTCCTACCCTTTTAACAATTTCCTTTCACTTCCAGATTCATTAAAATTAATGGAAAAGCCTTAATCTAGTCTAACATGCACTTCGTCCATTTGGTTTGTAAAAATTCTGAAAATATTTTGTGTGTCGGTCGGGTGTCTCTGTCCCATATACGGCAGGACGCAACCCAGCTGTCACTGAACATGTTCGTCACTTGCGTGTGGCTTTACGGGGATCTCTGGGACACTGCAAAACATATGTGGTTCATTTGGTAGAGCATGGCTCGTGCATCATCAGTGTTGTGGGTTCAGTTCCCATGGGGGACCTGTAAGAAAATGTACTGTAAGTTGCTCTGGATAAAAGCTTCTGCTAAATTACTCAAATGAAATGTATGTTGCACTGTAATGTGTAAAGCTATGGGTAATGTTAGCTATTTTGGCTTATATTAATTTCTATTAGACATGGACAATGTTATTTTACATGCATGTAATTTGGCTTTTGTCATTTGAACATTGTCAGGTAAACGCATAATGATTCTAAAGAATCCCGAAACAACGCAAAATCCCATCTGTACATTTAAATATCCCTAAAAGACAATGCTTCCCAATATGATAATACACGGAAAATCATCTTCATGCAGACTTCAGGATGCTTCATGTTTACCAGATATTCAGAGGATAGGATATGATGGGATAGGATGGAGGAGGACCCTGCCTGGCCACAGCTGGTGTGCTCGCATTGTATATTTTCTGATCAGAAATATAAATGCAACATTACAACAATTTCAAAGAGTTGACAGAGTTACAGTTCATATGAGGAATTCAGTCAATTGAAATAAATAAATTAGGCCCTAATCTATGGATTTCAGATGACTGGGAAGACAGATATGCATCTGTTGGGTCACAGATACCTTAAAAAAAGGTAGGAGCATGGATCAGAAAACCAGTACGTTTCTGGTGTGACACCCATTTGCATCATTCAGCGCGACCCATCTCCTTCGCAGAGTTGATCAGGCTGTTGATTGTTGCCTGTGGAATGTTGTCCCACTCCTCTTCAATGCAAAGGAACTGGAACACGCTGTCATACACATCGATCCAGAGCATCGCAAACTTGCTCAAATGGGTGACATGTCTGGTAAGTATGCAGGGCATGGAAGAACTGGGATATTTTCAGCTTCCAAAAATTGTGTACAGATCCTTGCAACATGGAGCCATGCATTATCATTCTGAAACATGAGGTAATGGCGGCGGATGAATGTCACGACAATGGGTCTCAGGATCTCATTAAGGTATCTTTGTGCTTTCAAATTGCCATCGTTAACATACAATTGTGTTAGTTGTCCGTAGCCTATGCATGCTGATACCATAACCCCACAGCCACCATGGGGAACACTGTTCACAACATTGACATCGGCAAACCACTCGCACACAAAACACCATACACACTGTCTGCCATCTGCCCGGTACAGTTAAAACCAGGATTCATCCATGAAGAGCACACTTCTCCAGTGCGCCAGTGGCCATCGAAGGTAAGCATTTGCCCACTGAAGTCAGATCAAGACCCTGGTGAGGACGAGCATGCAGATGATCTTCCCTGAGACGGTTAAAAAAAAAATTGGGTTGTGTAAAAACATCAGCTGTATGGGTGGCTGGTCTCAGACAAACACGCAGGTGAAAGAGCCTGATGTGGAGGTCCTGGGCTGGTGTGGTTACACATGGTCTGTGGTTGTGAGGCTGGTTGGATCTACTGCCAAATTCTCTAAGATGACGTTTGAGGAGGCTTATGGTAGAGAAATTAGCATTAATTGTGTTATGTGACAAAACTGCACTGAGTGTCCTTTTATTGTCCCCAGCACAAGGTGCACTTGTGTAATGATCATGTTGTTTTATCAGCTTTTTGATATGCCACACCTACCAGGTGGATAGACTAACTTGGTAAAGGAGAAATGCTCACGAACAGGGATGTAAACACATTTGTGCATGAAATTTGAGAGAAATCAGCTTTTTGTGCGCATGGAACATTTTGGCGATCTTTTATTTCACATGAGGCCAACACTTTACATTTGCGTTTATATTTTTGTTCAGTAAAAATATAACCATGTTGTGCCTTTAAAGCAAATGTGATCTGAAAGGCAGGCAAAGGCGAGGGGACACAGCTGTCGGCGGAGCATGTCTCTTTTAAAGGCTGCCCCTAATGATTGGAGACAGTTGGCAATTACATAAGGATCACTCCGAGGCCAGCGGGCCATGTGTGGAGGAGGAAGAAGAGGAGGAGGACGAAGCTGGCCCCAGACCAATAGGGGAGCAGCCAGCAGCATACATGCAGGCTCAGAGACACATGCCAAAAGAGAGAATGGGGTGGGGGGGAGTGGCAAGGGAAAGAGAGGTTGTAAGATGGGGAAACTAGAGAGGGGGGAAGGAGGAAATAGATAAATATGGGATGAGAAAGAGAAAGGACAAGTAAGAAGTACTGCAAGTAAAACAAAAGCAACCAGAGGGAGTGTGGGGTGAGATTGAGGAGGAAAAGAGGGGGTAGAGAGGGAAAGAAATGTAGAGAGAAATACAGCGAGATGGAGAGGCAAGGTTACAGAGGGGTGTGATAGAGGGAAATTAGACAGACAACAAGAGGCAAAAGACATGAACAGGGAACTGAAAGTAGAGAAATCATGGAGGGAGGGATGGAGGAGAGAGACATTGAAGAGAGAGGGGGAAGGTATATTGGCATACTGTATGTGCAAACTAATATCAAATTCTGAGGCTTGCTTAACTTTGCCCAGGCAACAACACATATATTTCATTGTAATAGCTATTGTAAATTGGACAGTGTAGTTAAATTAACAAGAATTTAGGCTTTCTGCCAATATCAGATATGTCTATGTCCTACATTAGCTCAACCGTCCCGTGGAAGGGACAACGATCCCGAAGAAAATAACATGATGTAGCCACCACCATGCTTGAAAATATGGAGAGTGGTACTGATGTGTTTTGTTGGATTTGCCACAAAACTAACACTTGAATTCAGGACAAAAAGTTTATTCCTTTGACACATTTTTTGCTGTAATACTTTATTGCCATGTTGCAAGCAGAATACACGTCTGTACAGGCTTCCTTCTTTTCACTCTGTCATTTAGGTTAGTATTGTGGAGTAACTACAACATTGTTGATCCATCCTCAGTGTCACCATTGGTGAAATCCCTGAGCAATTTCCTTCCTCTCCGGCAGCTCAGTTAGGATGGCCATCTTCCCATAGAGGGGTCATATTAGTATGTAGCCCAAACTGTTCAGATGCTACAGGCAGAAGTTGACAGATGAGCGTTACTGACTTCAGGCGAGCCCCGTGACGTTTGTAGGGTTCATAGAGCAAAAGAGTGGTTATGTTTGTATTCCAGGCCAAACCATTCGGACACATAAGACCGCTGTAGCTCAGCCACCTTCCACTACAGATGCGCAAGGCTGCCATTGGCGGATGCGGTGGACTGAGATGCAACCCATGCAAAACAACAGGTTGCTTTTTTATTATGCTAATTGGTTATGCTAATTTGATTTTCACAGGGGCACAGACATATACAAATAGATTTGCCAGCAGCCAACATGAACAGCAACAACATGCTCAGTAACGGTTACAGAAACGTTTTACTTGCTATGACGATGATATGTTGTTGTTTGAATGCACTCATTGTAAGTCACTCTGGATAAATGACCAAAATGTAAAAGCATATGTGAAAATGAACGTACCACAATTAACTGTAAAGCACACTGGGTGTTATTATTATTATTATAGGCCTTTTTTTAGGGTAATACTCAGCATACTCAGGAATTATTCATTTTTTCACATACATTTATATTTATACTGAACAAAAATATAAATGCTACATGCAACAATTTCATTAATCTTACTGAGTTGCAGTTCATATTAGGAAATCAGTCAATTTAAATAAATTCATTAGGCCCTAATCTATGGATTTCACATAATTGGGAATAAAGATATGAATATGTTGGTCACAGATACCTTTAAAAAAATGTAGGGGCGTAGATCAGAAAACCAATCAGTATCTGGTGGGACCACCATTTGCCTCCTGCAGGCCGTAAAAAAACTGGGCCATTTTATACCTTCCAGGAATTGTGTACAAATCCTTGTGAAATGGGGCCGTGCATTATCATGCTGAAACATAAGGTGATAGCGGCAGATGAATGGCATGACAATGTGCCTCAGGAGGTCATCTCGGTATCTCTGTACACTCAAATTGCCATCAATAAAATGCTATTTTGCTCGTTGTCCATAGTTTATTCCTGCCCATTCCATAACCCCACAATAATCCCACCGCCACCATGGGGCACTCTGTTCACAACATTTACATCAGCAAACCCACACAACGCCATTATTTAGAATTTGTCCAGTTTAATTTGATTTCAACCTCTTCAATGATAGATCGTTCAGAGTTCTTCATGATGATGTAATATTTGTTTGTTTTCATTCTGTGCACTGTCTGCCATCTCTTCACAACTGAAACTGTGATTCAGCCGTGAAGAGCACACTTCTCCAATGTGCTAGTGGCCATCGAGGGTGAGTATTAGGCCACTAAAGTCGGTTATGAAACCGAACTGCAGTCAGGTCAAGACAATGATGAGAATGACGAGCACATAGATGAGCTTCCCTGAGACGGTTTCAGACAGTTTGTTCAGAAATGATTCGGTTGTGCAAACCCACAATTTCATCATCTGTCTGGGTGGTGAAGTGAAGAAGCCGGATGTGGAGGTCCTGGGCTGGCCTAGTTACCCGTCGTCTGCGGTTGTGAGGCCGGTTGGACGTACTGCAAATTATCTAAAACAATGTTTTATGTTAGAGAAATTAACATTCAGTTCTCTAGCAACAGCTCAGGTGGACATTCCTGCAATCAACATGCCAATTGCACTCAAAACTTGAAATATCTGTTCTTAATATGCCACACCTCAGGTGGGTGGATTATTTTGGCAAAGGAGAAATTCAGGGATGTAAATAAATGTGTGCACAGAATTTGAGAGAAAAAAGCTTTTTGGAACATTTCTGGGATCTTTTCTCGCAGCTCATGAAATATGCAACCAACAAGTATATATTTATGAAGGATATTGTAAACAATAACGGTAAAGTGATGTCACGTAAACAACGAACAACAGTGTATGGAGGTGTGTGCTCAATACAAAATTTTAACCAACATCATGGCTCAGCCACAAAATTGGAAGAGACAATTACTTAAAGAAGAAATTAAAGAATTAGTCAGTCTGCCACCCATAAAAAATTCCTAAATGGCTTAAAATGATTATTGTAAATCCAAAAATGTATCAGTTTCAATTAAAGTCGAAAGGTTTGACAGCAATATTGTATACAATTCAAATCAGTTGGGAACAGATTTTTGATGTCCCAATACCTTGGCATCGGGTCTATGAACTGAAATATAAAACAACAATTGACACAACAAAAACAACAAAACAACTCCAACACCATCATTACGTTTGCTAACGACACAACAGTGGTAGGCCTGATCACGACAAAGATGATGCAGCCTATACGGAGGAGGTCAGAGAACTGGCGTCAGGTGTCAGGACTACAACCTCTCCCTCAATGTGAACAAGACAAAGGAGATGGTCATGGACTACAGGAAAAGGAGGGCTAAACAGGCCTCCATTAACATCGATAGGGCTGTAGTGGAGGGGGTCAAGAGTTTCAAGTTCCTTCGTGTACACATCACCAACAAACTATCATGGTACAAGCACACCAAGATAGTCGTGAAGGGGTCACGACAACACCTTTTCCCTCTCAGGTGACTGAAAATATTTGGCATGGGTCACCAGATCCTCAAAAAGCTATTTAGCTTGAACCCGATGTTCAATCGGGTTCACAGTCCCTGCCGCTGAAAACATCCCCACAGCATGATGCTGCCTCCACCATGCTTCACCGTAGGGATGGTACCATGTTTCCCCCAGACGTGACACTTGGCATTCAAGCCAAAGAGATCAATCTCGGTTTCATCAGACCATATAATCTTGTTTCTCATGTTCTGAGAGTCCTTTTGGTGCCATTTGGCAAACTCCAAGTGGGCTGTTGTGCCTTTTACTGAGGAGTTGCTTCCGTCTGGGCGCTTTACCATAAAGGCCTGATTGGTGGAGTGCTGCAGAGATGGTTGTCCTTCTGGAAGGTTCTCCCATCAACACAGAGGAACTCTGGAGCTCTGTCAGAGTGACCTTGGGGTTCTTGGTCACCTCTCTGACCAAGGTCCTTCTCCCCGGATTGCTCCTTTTGGTTGGGCTGCCATCTCTAGGAAGAGTCTTGGTGGATTCAAATTTCTTCCATTTAAGAATGATAGCGCAGCGGTCTAAGGTGTCACTAGAGACCCGGGTTCGATCCCAGACTGTGTAGCAACCGACCGCAACTGGGAGACACATGATGTGGTGCACAATTGGACCAGCGTCATCCGGGTTAGGCGAGGGTTTGGCCGGCTTGAAGGTCCTTGTCCCGTCGTGCTTTAGTGACTCCTTGTGGCAGGTCGACATAGTGGAGCGGCTGGCTTCCGTGTTAAGCGAGCAGTGTGTCAAGAAACAGTGCGGCTCGGCGGGGTCCTGTTTCTGAGGACTTATGGCTCTCGACCTCACCACTCCTGAGACTGTACAGAAGTTGCAGCAAGGGGACAAGACTGTAACTACAAATTGGATATCATCAAAAGGGGGAGAAAAAGTACCAAAAAATAATAATGAAATAAAATAAAAGAATGATGGAGGCCACTGTGTTCTTGGGGACCTTCAAATGCTGCAGAATTTTTTTTGTACCCTTCCCCAGATCTGTGCCTCAACACAATCCTGTGCAGCAGCCTCTAATGTGCTAGTGGTGGCTATTTAACAGTCTGATGGCCTTGAGATAAAAGCTTATGTCCAGTCTCTCGGGCCCATCTTTGATGCACCTGTACTGACCTCACCTTCTGGATCATAGCAGGGTGAACTCAGGTGGTTGTTGTCCTTGATGATATTTTTGGCCTTCCTGTGTTATCGGGTGCTGTAGGTGTCCTGGATGGAAGGTAGTTTGCAAAGGGTCTGAATGCTTTATGTAAATAAGGTATTTCATTTTTTTCATTTTTTAAAATAAATTATCAAAAATGTCTAAAACCTGTTTTGTCTTTGTCAATATAGGCTATTGTTTGTAGATTCATGGGGGAAATTATTTAATCTATTTAGAATCTCGCCAAATACAGAGGTGCCAAGCTTGTAGCGCCATACCCAAGAAGGATCGAGGCTGTAATCGCTGACAAAGGTGCTTCAACAAAGTACTGAGTAAAGGGTCTGAATACTTATGTAAATGTGCCATCTTAGTTTTTTATTTTTAACAAATGTGCAAAAAATTTGAAAAACCTGTTTTTGTTTTGTAATTATGGGGTATTGTGTGTAGATTGATGAGGGGGGAAAACAGTTTAATACATTTTTAGAATAAGGCTGTAATGTAACAAAATGTGGAAAAGGTCAATTGCACTGTAAATAAAATGCATAACAAAAAAAACCAAATCTGTTCGTAGTTTGATTTACTGAGATGGTTGTTCCTGTTTCAACGGTTTGGATCAGGGTTGGGCAATTACAGTTTCCCACAGCTCTATAGGTAACTAGAACGACAACTCATACTAAATTATTCTACTGCTCTGTCGTTAGCAACATACATTGAAGTCGTTTATAGTGACAGAACGAAGTCATCAGCAAATGGATCGACTCTAACAAATATTATCAAAGCCAATGACACATTTTCAAACTGCCGCTTTACCCATGTGTGTTCTCGCCCAATCCATCGGTTTCTGGACCAACCAGACGGCCCCGAATATGTCCACATTCGGTGAAGGGTCGGGGAGGTACTCAGAGTTGCTTTTTGATTTCTTTGTGAAACACACCCCTTTAACTAATAAGCAACTCATATGCAACTTGGCTGCATCCAGTTGAAACATTTAAACTTTGTGCAACTAGTTGCACGTAACAGCCAATCAAAACTAATGATTTTGTCACATGATCCTGTCGAAGGTTCGGAACTCTGCCCAGTTGTCATGTCGCTTACACAGCTGTCACCGCCTCTTGTTCTGGTTCTGTGACTGGGTCTGGTGCTGGAAGCTGCAGAGGGGAGGGAGGTTGATGATGGGACTTTTTTGTAGCCTGCTTGCTCTGGGCATAGGTCTAGATCTTTGTCCCTTCCACCACGCCTCTTCTGGTGTGGTGATGAATGGTTCCTGGTTCTGGTTCTGTGAGAGGGATAAGTGTAGAGGGAGGAATGGGGAAAGGGATGGTGAGGGAGCAGGAGGGAGTGGTGGTGGAGGGTATGTCCATTGGCCTGGGCTGGTGCTGGAGGAGGAGCAATGCGGCGGCAAGGCTGGATTCTAGAGGCTGGAGGACAGAGGGAACACACAGGGCCCAAACCCTCCTGGCCACAGTGCACTCACAAACAGTTGGTAGGTGTGTTCAGTGTAAGTGCATCTGTGGGGGCAAATCTCTGTACGTACTTTGTGCCGTTTATGGATGAATTCCCTCGTCAGGAGGCAACCATGTACAATCATCTAGAGTGTGTCTTTCTTTTCTAGGTGTATTATCAGGGTCATGGTGATGAGTTATTGTGGGGGTCCCGGCCCACGTTTGATCATTCCGTTGCAGAGGTGGATGAGGGCATCTAGCAGGTCTTTTGTGTTGTTGAATGGTTCTTGGCTGTTCAAAGGTCTTGATATGCCTCCCGACTGACTGCCTGGTGGCCCTCTGTACTGACTTGGTAAAATAATGGGAGGTGCTGGGAGTAGTGAAGGCCACAGGAGGTTGGTGGCACCAAAAGAAGCAGGGTAGGAGGGCTGAAGGGGTAGAAGCAGTAAAAGTCACCTCGAGGCCTGCAGTCCATCATCTTCTCAAGCAGCTAGGCCGGTGCTGGTTCTGGATGCTGGGGGGTGGAGTCCAGAGTGGTACGTGTACTGGGGAGTTAGGTCAGGCCGCGGTCAAGAAACTGTTGCCTTTCATTCATCCCCAGCCCTTCAGGTTTCGGGGTAGTCCATGGACTAAGGAGTCAGGTCGTGCCACATTCAAGCCACTGTTACCGTTCCTTCTTCCCCAGGCCTTCCGGTGTCGGAGTAGTCCGTGGACTTGGGGAACTGCACCAGCCGTGCTCGAGCCAATGTTACTAGCAGTGTCCACTAGTCCGTCAAATGAAAAGACACCAGAGAGGGTAGAGAGAGGGACACAACTCCAGATAAATCTCCACCACACAGGCTTGTGCGTAATGAGGAGAAACCAGAGTTTAATTTCTATGATAAAATAATCAACACTCACTTGATAAAAACTACAGGACTGAAAGCCATTCCATTCAACAACCATGTCTCTGTCACTAGCAAACACAGTCGTGAAATATGCAATTAACGCTATACCCCATACAGTGTTAAAACACCCAAAATCCTTTTTAGAGGTACTTTTTTTGCCACTCAAAAGGAACAAAGATATTTTTTTATTATGGTGGTACCCTAAAAAGACACATTTATACCTTTTCTAAAGGTACGCTTTTGTACCTGTACTATCTTGTCCCCTAAGGTACACTATTGGCTCTTTTTAAGGTACAATTATGTTCCTATAACTAAAGGTACAAAGGACATACCTTACAGGGTACCACTATAGTGTAAAGTGTTTGTACCCCTTTAAGAACAAATCTAAACCTTTATTTCGGAGTGTATAGTAAACAGTATACTGTAACTGTATAGTGATTCATCTCATCCTTTGGAAACTATATAGCCTAGATCATTAAATCCCATTGCAAATTATCCGAAACAATATTTGCAGTGTTGATAGGCTGTGAAAATATAAGCCCCTCTCCATTCATCATAAACAATTACAAAATCAAAGCCTGGCAACCCAACGTGCGGGCTTTTAAAATGCCACCTCATTTGCATGTGCTGTTTATGAATAATCAGCGCCCGATGACACGCAAGGCGAGTTTGTGTCCCCTCTCTACCGTCACTCTATTTCTAATCATTTGTAAATTCCAAGTGGATTACCTCCCGTTTCTGACATGTGTCAAAACCCTCAGACTTCCAAAGTTGCAGGGAGGCTTGTTAGACGGCTTTCTAATCTATGAGAGGGATTTGTTTCTCAATCGTTCCCTCACTGCATCTCAACCCCTCAGAGCGTCACACGCCTCATAAGGAGGGCATCCACTCCAAGAGTCCCACGCTAAGATACATTAATTTCAACATCGTAAATAACTGGGGATCAGCATTTCTTTATTTTATTTAACTAGGCAAGTCAGTTAACTTCTTATGGCTGCAGGGGCAGTATTGAGTAGCTTGGTTGAAAGGTGCCCAGAGGTGCCCAGAGTAAACGGCCTGCTCCTCAGTCCCAGTTGCTAATATATGTATATTATTATTAATATTGGATAGAAAACACTCTGAAGTTTCAAAAACTGTTTGAATGATGTCTGCGAGTATAACAGAACTCATATGGCAGGCAAAAACCTGAAAAGAAATCCAAACAGGAAGTGGGAAATCTGAGGTTGGTAAATTTTCAACCCAGCCCCTATTGAATACACAGTGGGATATTGGTTATGTTGCACTTCCTAAGGCTTCCACTGGATGTCAACCGTTTTTAGAAACTTGAATGAGGCTTCTACTGTGATGTGGGGCCGGATGAGAGCTCTTTGAGTCAGTGGTCTGGCAGAGAGCCAGGTCCTGGTCATGCGCATTTCACATGAGAGCGACCTGCATTCCATGGCTTTTCTACAGTCAATGGAATTCTCCGGTTGGAACGTTATTGAAGATTTATGATAAAAACATCCTAAAGATTGATTCTATACTTAGTTTGAAATGTTTCTAAGACCTGTAAATATAACTTTTTG